>NW_021621185.1:18176920-18284273 GCF_004785775.1 Grammomys surdaster
CTCTCTCTCTCTCTCTCTCTCTCTCTCTCTCTCTCTCTCTCTCTCTCATCACACACACTCTCTCTCTCTCTCTCTCACTCACTCACTCATGTTCTCTTTAAATAGAATTTAAAAATAATCCAGTAAACTATGAGAACATTTCACTTGAGAATGCTGTCTGTTTCACACTATGTTTCCTTTGTGAACAGATTAAAACCAACGGTTTCAGGAACTCAGAGGCATATTCCCCAAAACATTCTGAAATACAACTTCACTATAGATAGAGCCTTCTCAATGATGGCAAACAGTTCTGAGTTCTCCCTCTCATATTCTCAAAGAGAACTATTCTCCAACCACACTTTGAAAAGAAAGGATGGCTTCTTTAGATTACTCAGGGCAGGAGAAATAACCCTTCTGCTAAAGTGACCATAATTTTCTACCAAAGAGTCAGACTGTGCATTTCCTCCAGGGAATGGCAAAGATGTCCCTCTCCTTACTTAACTGCCTTTAAGCTCAGGCCCATATGAATGTGTACATTTGAATCAAAAGAATGAAACGTGCTTTTAACCCAAATATGTCCTTCCTTATCCTCAGCAAACAGATCTCAACCACTTCCTGTTTCCTTGTACAAAGTTGAGATCACTTTCCCAGGAAATTCTCAAGTGCAAAACATGCCATGAGAAACAGAAACAAACCTTTTAGTCTGAGCTGGGGTTAAGGCTCAACTGCTTCAAAGCACATTCTCAGGGACATATAGTTACTGTCTCAGTGGCAGCTCTGAGGAGCACTTGGGACTTTGTGACAATTAACACTGAAGAAAACAATATTTCCCAAAGTGTCATAAAACCAGCAAGCAAGCAAGCAAGCAAGCAAGCAAAAAACCAAGTAGCTATGGCTTAAAGTTGTAACAGTACCGCTCGTCACAGCCCCAGAGTGTTTACCCTGGTGTGTTTGAACTCTCCTCCTGGCTTGGAAGAGTTGTGTCTATTCCTTATTGAAGCCACACATCCTTGAAACCTTTAAAAATTCAGAACACTAGGAAAACAGGAACCCCATATATTCCCACGAGTCCCCATGTCATCTCCAGGATGCCCTACGTGTGCCGGCAAATGTCTACGGGAAAAAGGAAGAAAGATATTTTCAGACACCTTGGCAATCTCATTGAGAATGTCTTGGTATTTGTTTTTGGATGACACGTGTCCAGTCTGCTCCAGCGTCCGCAGATTCCTCTGGATCTTCCTCTTCTTTTGCTCAAGAGGCAGGCATGCGTCTTCTATGACCGCTTGGCTCTGCTTCCCTTCCTCTGGGGTCCTGGAGTCTACAACAGCACGGCTCTCCATGTCTTTGGTGTGCTCCAGCTCCTAAAGAGAGAATATCAACATGTCACCTCCAATCCCTCCATGTCACAAATACGAAGTCTAAAGATTAGCACCTGGATGTGTTCTTTATGGTTTTAAAAGAAACTCTGGAAGAAAAATCATTTCCAATTAAAAACAAAGACAAAAACAAAAAAAGCAACAACAAACATAATGACAACAAAAACAAAACAAAATTAAACACAGAAGTAATACTGGACCTAATTTGGTCAAAGTTCAAAGGTGCTGTTTTCTTGCCAACGTGACAAACTGCCTTAGTATAACCATTACTTTGTAATTCCCTGGATGAAGAATCTCAATTTCTAGGTAGCCCAGTTGAGAAAATTAATAGTACATTTTGTACTAACGTGGGGCTCTAAGAGTCCACTGAGGTCTCACAAACCAGCCTCACTGACAGATTGGTAAGCCATTTAATAGCAAGGCAGCCAGAGCGCTTCCTTCTCATCCCAGAATCTCACAGTAAACTGGGCAGAGTTCCTTTGAACCACAAGCTAAAGATATTCCTCCAAATGAGAGTTCGGAAGCCCATGGTGTGCACACACATGAATGCTAACCAGCCAGTCTGTCCAAGAAGACAGTAACACAAGGAGACTGGAAGTGTTCTATTTCACTGCACAGACAACCGACACCACAGATCAATTCTATGGTGTAATTGTTATAGAGTAATAGGCCATCAGGGCACAGCAATGGCTTACTGGGCCAGCAGTAAACAATGGAGCTGGTAGGGATACACTTAATCGGTGTCAGGCGCTTCTGCATCCGTTTAGCATGTCCCTCCCTAACCTCTGTCTCACGTAGTCTTGTCTGTAAAGTAGAAATTACTTTACAAGTAAGGCAGCTAAGGCCCAGAAAGATTTCTACGTGGCCACAGTCACAAGCTAGGAGGCATGAAGGTGTACAAGAGTCCGGATGTCTGTGTATGGTCTCTGTCACTAGTTTACGCTACATCTGGGAAATATTGAAACAATCAGGGCTAAAAAACAAACAAAAAACCAACCAAACAAAAAAACAAAACCTTTTATCTTAAATCAGTATATTTATATATCCAGATTGCTTAAAAACATTCACACATTTTCACACATGAGATGGCTTGAAGTTTTGATTTTTTTTTTTTAAATTAAATCTGGAAACAGAATGATTTCTTGGCAACCCATTACATGAAGAAGAACAGGAAATTTATGAGCACAACCCATTAAGAAGTAATTAGACAATTCTGTTAAGTTGATTAGGAAGTGGCAATTATTGGCACTAAAATAATAACACAGGGATTAATTGATTTATTTCAGAATGAACTGAATACTTTTTTTCCCTTTTGTTGTTGTTGAGACAGACCAGTCTGGCCTTGAGCTTCTTTTGTCTAGTGCTGGTATTACAGGCACCTAATTAATGTAGCTCTGGCTATCCTGGAATTCATTATATAGACTAGGCTAGCCTCAGACCACAGAAATCTGTCTCTGTTTCCCAAGTACAGGGATTAAGGGCAATGTACCACTACGCCCATTCTAACGATGCATCATAAAAGATGTTGGTAAAAATTTTAATCTCAGACTGTCATGGAACCTGAGTTGTTTGTGGCAAGGTACAGGTACCAGGACGCCATGGGCCTAGACTCTCACTTTGGATGCACTTGGAAAAACCCTTTGATTGTGTGAGATAGCTCTCTTTTTTCCTCCTCCTCCTCCTCTTCTTCTTCTTCCTATTTTTTTTTTTTTTTGAGACAGGGTTCCTCTGTGTAGCCCTGGCTGTCCTGGAACTCAACTCTGTAGACCAGGCTGGCCTGGAACTCAGAAATCTGCCTGTCTCTGCCTCCCAAGTGCTGGGATTAAAGGCGTGCGCCACCACTGCCAGGTGGGATCTCTCTTCTAAGTTAGCAGATACGTGACAAGGATTTTGACATCCTAACAAACAGTATGATTTACTGATGTATCTAGCCATTGACTAAATGACAAATCTTATGGTTCACATCCAGAGGCTCTGAAGGTACAGAACTCTATTCTTACTGTAGGTAATAAATAACACCCAGTACACATTTGAGAAGACATCTTCCACTTCTCTCCCATTGATATCCCACATGAGCTTCAGATACGAAGTCCGCTGTCTACACTCAGGGACTTCAGACATGTATGCTCCCCTATGTGACAGAGCACATTTGGTGTGAACACTAAGACCACCACCATCTATCTGTCCACTTATTACTGTATGTGTAGAGGCAGGTCACCTGCTGCTCAGTTGCTGGGGTCTCTAAGATTTCAGTCAGCGTGCTCCCTGGCTGGTTCCGGGTCACATCGATGATCAGCTTTTTGGTCCTTACCGAGGAGAAAGAAGAGACAGATGTTCAGACAGCAGTTTTGATGCACAAAAATCTGTTTCTCTCATAGGAATGCATTAAGCAGCTTCAGTGATTCCCTAAAGTGAAGTGTTCTTGCTCAAAACGCCAAAGAGCCTGCACATGCCCAATAAGCAGAGTCTGGGCTTTATATGCCTAACACGGTAAGATTAGTCTCTCAGTACTGTACGCAGATATGACCTAAGATTCCTTATGGCAGCAGGGACCGGCGCTGCAGATACGGCCTGCTGCTGGAAAGGACACAGGAAGGCCTGTCTAACTGACTTCTGAGCCAGTGGATACATCATAACTAAATTGGCTCGTTTGCTCCAGTGAGAAATGTATAAGTCGGTGTGAAAGCCAGTGGAAACAGAAGTCCCCTGTGAGCCTTGGAAGCTTCGGGCTTTTGGTGAGCCCAGCAAAGGGATGAGAGTTCAAAGACACAGGAGACTGGCAGACAGGGCTGTGTGTGTGTTCGTGTGTGCCCACACGCGCGTGCGATGCATGGGGTGGAGAACAGGAGAGCAGTTCTAGGCAAGTTTGGGGCTGGCAAACCACCCTGGAAGTGCTGAGCCATTCATTCTTCCATAGGTGCTCGTTAGCACCTGGCTGTCCCTTTTAATTAGGGATTGGGTTATATAATTACATGGAAGGTGGGGGCTGGGGATGTATCTCTGGGGAACACGTGTGAGGCCCTAAATTCAAACCCTCATACTATAGAAGCCACACAGCAACAAGGCAAAACCCCAAAAGGGCAAACGTTCACATTTGATCACTGTTACCCATGGTGGGAAGTCTATTATTTGAAAGAGGCTCTCTCCCAAAAGACAGAAACATCAACAGTAGCTGACAAGCCACACGCAGGGCCGATCTGAAGCTCGCCGTTACCACAGCCCTGCTCCTCTGCTGAATTTCAGTGCTGTCAAAGAGAATGGATTTCTTCCTTAACCACAGTAGGAAATGAAACTGAAGATGAAAATAAGCCATACTCTGAGGTACAAGGTGGCTTCCCCTGAATCAGTCCTGGTTAGCCCCAAATGAGAGATTTTAGAAACGGGAGAAGAGCCAGTAAGTGCACATTTGCAAATGTGGCCTTTCTCATTTCCTATTTATCTCCCATCTTCACAAGAAGAGCGAGC
Organism: Grammomys surdaster; assembly: GCF_004785775.1. Taxonomy (NCBI): domain Eukaryota; kingdom Metazoa; phylum Chordata; class Mammalia; order Rodentia; family Muridae; genus Grammomys; species Grammomys surdaster. The sequence goes on from NW_021621185.1 coordinate 18,181,741, forward strand.
ATGACAGATACAGCTTCCTTCTCTTCCTTCTCCCTGGTCTCTGGGGAACAATTTCCTCTAGCCCAGTGACCTTGCCTGCTAGGGATTTTCAGAGAATGCACGGCTAAAGACTTTAGAGAGTCCAACGTGGGTACACAGCTAATTATAGCCATGTGGGAGATGGCAGTGTCCCTGAGGTGGCCAGGCCTCAGGAAGCTGCGAGTCCCTTCCCCCACACCCCAGCTTCCTCTAATCATCATCAGGAATGAATGAGACAGACATTTAGCATCTAGTCCAGGCTGGCCCCAAATCTGAGATCCTAAATGTCTGGATTACAGGCGCGTTCCTCCATGCCTGGCCGTTAGGCAGAAACACCGAGTTGAAAACAAAAGCTTTGATGACTTTAAAAACTGTCAACACGGAACGATTCTTATTTGAAATAACATTCTAGTAGCTATGTTCAGCTGATTACCAAATATGTGATAGCATTTATACTGGCTTCCATCAGGACAGAGAACTCTCTGTTTGCTCACAAATTGCTGAAGGACAAATTGCACAAATAACTTTTTTGTTGTTGTTGTTCTTGGAATTCTAGATGACGTCAGACCTGTGGAATTCATTGCCAAAGCTCTGCTACCTTCATAGTCTATAAGCCAGCACTTGCCTCAAGCGCAGGGATCTCAACTCCTCCTCCCTACTATGTGTTCAAGGGCGAGGGGCACACAGACAGATGGAAGGCTACCTGGAGCTCCTCCCACCCCACCCCCCTCACAGTTTGTTACTTATGAGCTGCATGGGTCAGTGCAAATTACATAATCCTTATAGGGTTTTTTGTCTTGTTTTGTTTTAATTTTTAAAATGGAAACAATCTGACAGAAAGACATCATTTAAAAAGCCCTTTGTGCTGGGGTCTGACAGATGGTGAGGAGCACATCTGTAACTATGGGAACTATGTTACACAAGATGGCAGCGGCTGGCCATTAAGTACCACCGAGCCCCTGAAACCTGCTGGACCAGGTGGATGGATGTGAGTGCAGGTCACAGATGTACAATACCTCCTTAACAATCTCTTCCACTCATTTCTTACAAAAATGAAAATTTTTTGATACATCGAGTTAAATAGAACATAATTACTAGATAATTTCTGCTCCCAACAAAAAACACTGGCATATGAGGATGGTGACAGGCCTGTCAGTGACCCTGACCTGACCACTGCTTACAGCAACCATGTATTGAAATGTCACACTACATTCTATAAATAGGAACACTCATCATGTGTCATTTTTAAAATGTATAAATAAACACTGGGAAAAGAAAAAGACAAAAAAGCGATTTCACCTGATTCTTTCTAGAATGTGGCTTTTAGAACATTTAAGGTTCTATGTGTGGATCCTACTAAAATTTTTTTTTCTTTGAAAATGCAATAGTCAAACATTCCATTCAACTGGAAGCTAGTAGTCTGAAGATCGAGTTAGTCATAGGACCTCAACACAAAGAGGACGTTGGAAGACAGCCCACTGTCTGAATCACAGATGGGGCAACAAAGAGCTCCGAGGCCTAACGGGTGGACAAGATCATCACACTTTTTCAGCACTGCAGAAGACAAGGTAAGCTGCTGGTCTGCATTATCCACAGCCCCTTATCACCCTGTGGGAGTTACCTGCGACTCCTACCATCCTGACCTCCTGTTTGTGCTGTGAAGGAAACATAAACAGAGCACATTCTCTCCCACTGAGTCACAGCCCAGAGTCACCGTCCCCTCTCCTTCTAGCACCTTTTCAAGATAAAAAAAAAAAAGCCTCTGAGGTCTTTAAACCTTTGCAGAGTAGCATCTACAGAGTTCGAATTTTGGCTCATGGTCGGTTGCCAATGACCTTCTAAATGTAGCCAGTGTAAACGTAACTTTCTAGCTGTGTCTAGCCGGCGTATTGTATACCAGCCTGTAGAGTGTTTAACCATGTGTAAGACAGACTCATCCAAACATGAAGAGGCCTTTAACTCTGGGAAAGAATTACTGAAGAATAATGAAATCCACCAGGGAGTTTACTCATCAGGACTTGGCTGTGCACAAGAACACAGAGTACTAGTAAAGGCTGCTAGGCTTGGCCTCTCCACGTATGGGTCTGTTTTTCTGCTTTCTAGTGTACCCAAGGTTGACAAGGAACCGGTGCTTGTGGAAGTTCAGAAATACTTGGTAGTGTTTAAAATGGCAGTAATATCAGGACATATTTTGGCAGTGGACCTCAAACATCACCTCGGCCACTGAGCACTCCAGCCAGGGTAAACTGAAGGTGAGGGAATGTCTCTGGTAGGATAATGGCAATTTAAACTGAACCATAGGCTAGGGGAAAATTCTTAAGAGATGACAGTGTGAGCGATATCACCGCTAAGTAGGATTGGAAACCACAAATACTGGCTCAAGGTCAACACACAGTTCTGTGAAAAGCAAGCTGAATAAAGTTATAAGGTCACACATATTTTAAGATAAATCGTAGGGTATAATGATTGAGATTTACAGCTGTATAATTCTTTATAATTTAGAGATGTGATGGTGTCACTGCCCTGCAATGGTTTTCATTCTTTCTTCTAGGGCTTCCGAGGTCCTGTGCCCTTAGGGATTGCAAAACTTTGTGATTAAGAGTATAGGCTCTGGAGGACTTAAAATTATCTGGATTTAAATCTCGATTCCAGTAACTGGCGTGTTGCCCAGAAAAAGGTTTACATCTGTTTACATATGTCTTGCCCTTACTGTTTTCATCTGTGAAATTCTGATGGCAGCCTCCATCCTCATGAGGTTCTTGAGAGTACTGTAAGTTTGTGTATGTGTGTGTGCACGAACACACACACACACACACACACACACACAGAGGCACAGTTCTCCCTTCCCTCCGTCCCTCTCTTCCTTTCTCTCTTCCCTCCATCCTCTTTTTTGAGTTGATTTTTTCTTTCTTGTTAATGTCTTTTTCTATTTTAGTTATTTTATAATTTTGTGTGGTACAAGGGTTTTGCCTACATGTATGTCTGTGTAACACATGTGTGCTTGGTGCCTTTGGAGGTTGAAGGAGGGCACCAGCCCCCTGAGATTACAGATGGTTGTGAGCTTCCATGTAGGTGCTGTGAATCAAACCCAATGCCTCTGCAAGAGCAACAAGTGCTCTTCTTAACTGCTGAGCCATCTCTTCAGCCCCAATGTCCTTTTCTACTCAAAATTGTATATAAGAGGGAAAACATATACAAATCACAGATATGCTAATATGAATATATAAAGAACACCTTCAACCTAGGAATAACACCAACTTCATTTAAAACTAGGGAAAGTATGTTTGTTTTCAGTTCTGGGAACAAGGGCCCTATGAATGCTAGGAGTACTGTCACTGAGCCCTTAAAATGAGCAGAATATCTGGCTGCACAGAATATCTGTCATCTACAAAGGTGACATGCAACTGCTCAGTAAGCACATGAGAAGTTCAGTATTGTTAATGAATGGGGAATTACAAATCAAAGCCCCAGTGAAATTCTCTTCCACAGCCGCTGAGGTGCCCAGTAATGAGAGAAGAGGAGGTGTTAAGAATGTAGAGTTTAGCCGGGCGGTGGTGGCGCACGCCTTTAAGCCCAGCACCTGGGAGGCAGAGGCAGGTGGATTTCTGAGTTCGAGAGTTCGAGGCCAGCCTGGTCTACAGAGTGAGTTCCAGGACAGCCAGGGCTATACAGAGAAACTCTGTCTCAAAAAAACAAAACAAAACAAAAAGTATATGTATGTATGTATATATATATATATATATATATATATATATATATATATATATTTGTAGTTTGTAGGGAAATATGACCTGGCATGACTACTGTGGAAAACATTTTGGTGGGCTACCAAAAACTATACACAAGATTACCATCTGAACCAGTAACTTTATGCCCAGGTATACATCCAAAAGAAATGAAAAGTGGTGTTTAAACAGAAACTTGTACCTGAATGGTATATATAGTAACACTAGTCACAATATCTAAGGTGGAAACCACGCAAACGTCAATGAACAGATGACTAAGCATACAAAGGTGTGTCTACCTTTTGAATATTATCCAGTGAAATATTATTCAGCTGGAAAATGCAGGCCACAACATGATGTCTTTAAAACATTACCCGGATAAGGGAAACCAGGCACAGAGAAGCATATGCTATATGAATTGATCTACACAAAATACCTAGAGTAGGTAAATTCACAGAGAGAGCACGCTAGTGGCTGGTAGGAGCCAAGGGCAAAGGGTCAGACTTGAGCAAACTAAAAACAAGTACTCTGAAACTGTTGATGGTCATATGACATTGTGAATGTCCTAAAATGTCACACATTGTGCACTTTTAAAAGATTAGAGTAATAAGTGTTATATGTGTCTCAAACCCTCTGGCCAGCTCCATATAGCATGGCCGTGGCATGAGGTACTTTAAGGTGGCAGATGCCCCAGGGAGCCGGGTCCCAGGGAAGGAAAGACGGCAGTATTTCCCAGACCCGTCCCTTCCCAAACATGCCTAGTTTTTATGGTTTTGTTTATAAAATGTGAATTCCAAGAATGTGCTGAACTGTGGTGACTCCTGTCTCCCATCAGTGAACATGCATATGTGGTTCAAAATGATCTCATACTTTAGGTGACCCAAACTGTGATTCCTATTCATCAGTGTAGACATTAGAGTTGACAGCACTGAGAAGAAGGCAATCGAACAACAGACAGAACCAATTAAGGGGAAATTTCTTCCCATTACTTATAAGAACAAAACTTATGAGCTTGTGGGAGACTTGCTCTGATTTCATTTGCATGGCAGAACTGTACCATCTGGCTTTCCGGTTATCTGGATAACTGACCGTTGTTCAGAGGAAGACAGGGTGGATACTTCTTGCCACTTCTCTCCCTGGTCTGTCCTGAGCTGTCAGATAGTTCAGCATGGCCCTTCAATGGCACAGGGCCGCCTGTGGCCTTGTGAGATCAGGGACATGGCCCTGTCTTGCAGCTGAGCTTGTGCCCGGGGGCTACACTGTGCTCTCCACTGGCCAGCCTCAAGCCCTGGAAGGTAGAGGTGGTACTGGCCTCATGACTGCTGAGCCCAGTCCTAAGTTACCTGTGGGGTTCTCAGGTGAATGAATCATGCCTTCCATGATTTGACAACAAAATAAACAGATGTCACCAAAGCAACACAGATCCCAACACAGCATACCTAAGATGCTAGTGGCAGTTACATGAGTAGTTGAGTATCTGGTAAACATCAAGAGACAGGATGCTTTTTGAGGCACATTAGCTGGGCCTTTGCCTCAAATGCAAACATCAGCGGTTGGGATACAGACTTCAGAATGCATGTGTTTAATGTCATATTAGTGTGTAGTGGGTTTGGCCTAATGTTGCTTGCATTCTTTTGTTAAGTTAGGTCCCCCAAATTGTTTGCACAAGAGTCTGCACATTCACATGATAGACTTTGAGGGATCCTGTCCCCCAGTTGGTTCTGATTGGTAAATAAAGTTGCCCAGCAGCTAATGGCTGGGCAGGGCAGACAGGGGAGGGACTTTGAGGATTCCCAGGCTAGGGATGGAGGGAGAAGGAGAATGAGATCTGCCAAGCCAGGAGAAGGAGAAGCAGAGGAGAGACACCATGCCTGAGGAGAGTGCAGGACAGAGAGGCGTGGCAACCATGTGAGGAGCGGGAGGAGAGCAGCCCAAGAGGACTGCTCGATTGGGTCCAGGGCAGCCGAGGTAGAATATAGGACTTAGTAATAACTCAGGATTATTGGTGGGAGGTAGATTAGCCAAGTGGAGGTTAGGGAGTGGTCCAACCATTGAGCTGTTTTCGGCATACAAAATATAAAGGCTATATGTGTGTCTTTCATTCAGTAGTGCAAAACATTGGGGCAGGTAGCGTGTAATGTGCCGCTGGGATTTATTTAAATGATTTAATAGCACATTAGTGCAGGTCTATTCCTGTGTCCCCCCTTTCTATCCTTCGGTCTCCGCCACGCCCCAGCATACACCTGCCCTGTGTGCCCACATGCATTTCTTTTGTTTATGTAAGGTCTTGTTTGGTGAGCATGAGCTTTTGCTGTGTGTTGCTTCCATTTATAGTGTTTGGTGGGGAGAAATCTCTCTCTCCTACCCTTCCTGTCAGAGCATTATGGGGCACAGGCATGAGAAATACAGTACTTGCTTTTAAATGTGAATGTTTCATTGACGACTTTGAGGGCAAGTGGAGTAAGCCCCTACTGCCAAAGGAACCACATAGAACATGGTATTCACCTAGAAGCGTCACTCCTACTGGATTCACAGGGCTGGAAGGGGTCATGCACACTACCATAAGAGAAACGTAGTCATTCATGCTCTTCTGCTGTGACCCCTGCGAGCTCTGATAATATCTGGCCTGGTGAGACATGCTCAGTGGTGAAATGATGACCTGAGCATTGTGAGGGTAGCCAATGTTTAGTAGATTGATGGTCCACTCCACAAGATGGCGCCTGAATTTGGTAATCTTAATGGACCAAGAACCTATGGCTAGACAGGTGCTAGGCCCTAGGCAAGAACCACTAATACCTTAGTCAGCTGTGGCTCTCCATGTTGAGCATCATCTACTACAAACAGAAGCTTCTCTGATAAGTGCTGAGAGATGCTCCAATATACAGTTATAATGATAGGTTACTAGAGGCTGGTCCAACAACTGTATCCATCTACGGTACAGAGAATAAGAGACCACAGGATGATGTTCAGCACTAAACAGAACACACGGCACTATCACCAAAGGCTCAGTGTGGTGGTTTGAATAGGTTTGGTGCCTATGTGCCTGAATGAATATGCATGACCATAGGAAGTGGCACTATTAGTAGGTGTGGCCTTGGTGAAGAAAGGTAGCGTACGTGTGGGGGTGGGCTTTGAGGTCTCATACGCTCAGGCTATGCCCAGTGTGGCACACAGTCTCATTTTGCTTCCTGTGGACCAAGATGTAGAAAACTCAGTTCTGTTTCCAGTACCATGTCGGCCTGCATGCTGCCATGCTTCCTACCATACGATAATGGACTAAACTTCTGAAACAGTAAGCCAGTCCCAACTGAATGTTGTCTTTTATACGAGTTGCCATGTTCATAGTGTCTCTTCACAGCCATCGAACCTGAAGTAAGGCAGCCAGTGCTCACTATGAATAAGGAGATAGAGTAAGAGCCAGATGCAGTGGAGGGCTGCAAGGACACACGGTCTTCTGGACAGAGTGGTACACAGGAATGCACAGTGGTGGTCACAGTCTGCACAAAGACCTATGTAAGCCGGAGACAGTCACATTTCCATTATGGAGAGCATAGCTGGGCAGGTAGTCCCACCCCTAGCTGGGGAGTTGTCAGCAACAGTTAGTGGCTAGGACAGGAAGGGTCGGTTTTTTTTCTAAGAATGTAGCTCCCGAGATGTTAATCACACTCCCAGGCAAGACTACATATTCCAGAATATTTGGGCGACACAAATTGGCCTTGATGGGAAGGAAGAAGAGGACACAAGAGGGTAGGAAGAGAAGACAGGGGTGAGAAATTGAATATAATCAAGTCATGTGTGAAGTTATCAAATGACTAATAAAATGTATATTAAAGAAGTAGGGCATAACTAGTCAATGTTGCCGAGCATACCCAGGATTAGTTTAATACGGAACGAGAATAAACCCAGTCTGTCACATAGATCACTTTTAACCTCGTTTTATACTAAAAAAAAAAAAAAAATTTGGGCTAGCAGTGTTTCCTTGTTAATCTTTCAACTGCTCGGAAACACAATCTCAAGTAAGTCACTGAATCTAATTATGACATGTAAAACTAAAAACCAAGGCTGACTTTATAGGCTATTCTAACATTTAGTTCCCTCCTAAATGATCACCGGCTGGCTTGATGGATACATGCAATGTATTTCAATATCCACATACTTCTAAGTGAATTATGACCCACTTCTAAGTAATTCAGCCCCACTTGAGCCCTCATGGTTCAGGTCCCGCTGCTGCAGGCATGAACCATTAGCCCCAGGCTTACTTTATCATGAGGCTTCTGCCATCGATGGCCTCGCCATCTTTGACGTCATACTTGCTTGTCAAGGAAAGGGAAATCTCAGTCTTTGAGAGCTGATTTAGTGTGTTTTCCTTGTTAGGGTCATTGGGGTCAACTGCTCCTTCCCCTGTAAGGAAAAAGAACAAAACAGTGTTATTTTTCCAGCTCACTCCATGGTGACTGCCTCACACGGCAAGATAAGGGTTCCAAGGAACAGAGCAGATGCAGGAATTACGTGGGAGATTTACGGACCTCATAAAGTCTGCATAGTCTAGGACATCTGGAGTGGATTTTAAAGTATTTGATAAAAAACCTTAAAATAACGTGGGGCATAAATATTCACGAAAGAACACATTTTAAAAAGGGAATCGTAAATAAAAGATCCCTTTAGAAAATGCAGGAATTCGCCATTTTGGGTGGGTTCACTTTTCATGTTTTCTTTCTTTGTGAAACAGATTTTAAGTCCCTTTCATTGTCTCCAGGGCTTACCTTCCACAAGAACTGATTGTTTTGTAACCCAAGATGCAAGAAATTACAGAGTTTCAAGGAGGGGAGTTCTGGAGGGTTGAACCCAGGGCCCTTGCACATGTTAAACAGGTGCTTTCCCACAGAGCAACACCCTGGCCCTGTTGTTCTCATTGTGTCAGCAGAGGCAACTGAGAATGAGTTTCAGCTGCAGATAGATTTTTTGCGTAGGGGGAAGGAGCCCTTGTCTACTTCTCCTTCAGTATTGGGACTCTGTCTGGCTTGAACCTGTGCAGGCCCTGAGTGTGCTGCCATGGTCTCTGTGAGTTCATATGATGTCATCTCTGGCTCTTAAAAATCTTTCTGCTGCTTCTACATAGATCCCTGAGCCTCGAGGGGAGGGGTGTGTGGAGACATCCCATTTAGGCCTGAGTGCTTCAAAGTCTTTCTTCTCTCTCTGCACATTGTCTATTTGTGGGTCTCTGTGTTAGTTCCCATCTGCTGCAAGGAAATCAGTTCTCTGCAGTGGAGTCTCACTCACTGGGCAGATCAGCCACACTTGAGGGCTCAGGAGCAGTTGGCCAACACAGAATGAACTCAAGTGTATGTTTAGACTTTCGTCTATTCTTGCTTTATTTGGGAATTCTTTTTTTTTTTTTTTGGTCTTATTGGTTTCTTGTTTATCTTGATTTCTGTGTGTGTGTGTGTGTTGTGGGAGGGCTGTGTGTTTCTTTTTCTTTCTTTTTTTTTAAGATAGAAAAAGAACACAGTTTGGTGGGTAGGGAGGTGAAAAGGCTACAGGATCAACGTGTGTGTGTGTAAACATGATTGAAATGGACTGTTTGAAAAGGTTTGTTTTCTCAGAGAGAGAGAGAGAAAGAAGAGAGGGAGGGGGGAGGGAGGGAGGGAGGGAGGGAGAGAGAGAAAGAGAGAATGGTAGTTATTATCCCTTAAATAAACAAGCAAGGACTAGAGTAGGTTCTCACCTAGAAAGGACTCCACCGTGGGTACCTCCCCCAGCGACTCCAGCAGCTCATTCAGCAGGTCACTCTTTTCAGTGGCAATGGCGTCCTGATGTTCCAGCAGGAGCTAGACACAGAGCAACAAACACACAAGGCAGCAGTCAGTCCAGCGGCCACCTAGACTTACAGGCTTCAGACTCTATCTAGTGTCTTGATATTTCACCCAATCTTACTCACTTTTCTATTTTTTAGATTCTTAGCATCCTGTCTGGGCAGGACCACTGCTTCCCTCCACTGTAGGAGCTGGAGGTCAGGGAGTTTGCTGTAAGATTGTGTCTCTTTGTAATGCCATGGCTACACCCATGAAGTGTCACCAACATGATGCTCTAAACATGAGCTGGACAAGGACACCAGTGAACAAGCCACAGTGGATGGAGAAAAGCCATGAAGCCTCAACCTACACCAAGAACGGTGGATAACTAAGGAACGTTTAGAACAGGAGAAATAGTCTCCCCCAGGGAAGAGTACACTGATGTGTTGTCCAGTACCCAAGACCAGCCCTGAAATCATACAAATAATGTTACACAGACTGAGTAGGTTATATTTAGGAATATAAGTGTATGTACATTATATGCATTCAGTAGCAATTAAAGAAGAAAAAGAGGCCATGAATTTGAAAGAGAGCAAGGAGGAATATTTGGAGGGAAGAAAGGAAGCTTATAATTTTATTATAAGCTTGAAAATACATAAAGTTTATAAAATAATTTTATTTTTAATTGTGTGTGTTTGTGTGTATCTGTGTGTGGGTCGGTACATGTGAGTATAGTGTTCACACAAGCCTGAGGGAAGTATGCGAACTTGGAGCTGGAACTGCAGTTGCAAGCCGCTAGATATGGGTGCTGGGAATGGAGCTTGGGTCCTCTGCAAGAGCAGTTCCTAGCCACTGAGCCACCTCTTCAGCTCTGCTTAGATATTAAAAATAGTTCTGACGGTTATTAAAGTTGCAGACACAGACACTGCTTCAACTTTTGTCTCACAGGGAAATGCCAGTGGCACATTAAGAAACTGTAGCAAGGGCTGGAGATGCAGCTTGCTTGAGTGCTCGTCTAGAGTGCACGAAGTCCTGGGCTTGCTCCTAAGCACCTGGGTGTGGTGGTGCAGTTTGTAATCCCAGCACTGGGGATGTGGAAGCAAGAGGATTAGAAAGGATCAGAGGTTCAAGGTCATTGGAAGGCTTTAAGGGCAGCCTAGGCCTTTTGAACCTAATTGGAATCATCAGCCAGGTCAAAACAGCCACCAAAGGAGAGACCTCATGGTCCATTGTCTCCTTTGGGGAATGGAAATGGTTCTAATAAAGTTAACTTTAACAAACTCTGCTAAATTAGACAGAAAGCTAATGAAAATTGGGCTGCTTTCTAAATAGATTACAAGAGACCATGATCCAATAGACCTGCTGTGGTGGTTTGTATATGCTTAGCCCAGGGAGTGGCATTATTAGAAGGTGTGACCTTGGGGGCTGGAGAGATGGCTCAGTGGTTAAGAGCACTGACTGCTCTTCCTAAAGGTCCTGAGTTCAATTCCCAGCAACCACATGGTGGCTCACAACCATCTGTAACGGGATCTGATACCCTCTTCTGGTGTGTCTGAAGAAAGCTACAGTGTACTCATATACATAAAATAAATTAATCTTAAAAAAAAAAAAAGGTGTGACCTTGTTGGAGTAGGTGTGTCACTGTGGACATGGGCTATAATACCCTCACCCTAAGTGCTGGAAGTCAGTCTTCTCCTAGCTGCCTTCAGATGAAGATGTAGAACTCTCAGCTCCTGCACCATGTCTGCCTGCCATGCTCCCACCATGATGATAATGGATTCTGAACACGTTAGCTAGCCCCCATTAAATATTGTCCTTGTAAGAGCTGCCTTGTCATGGTGTGTGTTCACAGCAGTAAAACCCTAAGACACGCACCTTGATCCCCTTGACCCAGCCTCCCCAGCTGGAGTCATAGTCCTGACTTCTCAGTTTATTTACCAATCATCTTCAGATATTTGGAAAAAAGCCTAAAAAAGGCTGAGGATGGTCTGCAGACCCGAATACAGAAATTGATAAAGATGGCTCTTAAAGTCTTCCTGATAGGCTTGGCTACAGTAAAAGGCTACACTCCAAATCCAAGCCTTGGGAGGCCAACAGCAATCCAGCAGAAAGAACAGGGGAGACTCACCAGACTCCAGTCACCAGGGACTAGCCAAAGTCAACTCTGCCAACAGGGACCTGTTTCAAATGTGGCAGGGAAGGACACTGGTCCAGCCACTGCCCCAATCTTCAGCAGCCCACCGGGCCATTCCTATTCTGCTGGCAACCTGGCCACTAGAAGTCAGAGTGCCCCAATGTGGGCTCATCCTCTGTGCCACACCATGGAAGTCCAGCTCCATCAGCACAGGCACCTCAAACTCTTCCTGCCCTCAAGCTCCTTGGCTTGGTGGAGGACTAATGGCACCCAGGGACTTCCCTCAGTCCTGCTGAGTTCAGGGTGATGCTCCAGGTAGCAGGTAAGTCCATCACCTTCCTAGTGGACACAGGGGCTACCTTCTCTGTCTTGACTGCCCACTCAAGTCCCATGGTTCCATTACCAATTTCTGTTATGGGGGTAGACGGGACCCCCTCCATCCCGCCCAAGACCATGCCACTTCCCTGTATTCTTGCAGGATGGTTTTTCTCACATTCTCTTCTGGTCATGCCCATCTGCCCAGTGCCTTTACTTGGCCGAGATACCCTCAGCAGCTTGGGGCCACCCTCTCTCTAATCCTCATAACCACTCCTGACACTCAGATTTCTACCTCAGACTACTCTGCTGGATCTGGTCCACCCCAAGTATGGGAAATCTCCACCGCAGTAATTACTATCCACAACCAACCAGTCCTCATTCGCCTTAAGGACCCCCTCTTCCTTCCCTTCCAGACCCCAATTTCCCATTTCTGAGACCCTTTCCCATTTCTGAGACCCACCACTGTGGTCTCAAGTCCACTGTTACCTGCTTCCCGTCTGAGAGATGAATAATTCCTATTGACTCGGCTTGCAACACCCCATTCTCCCTGTGTGTAGGCCCTTTGGTGATTCCTGATTAAGTTCAGTACCTCCGCCTCATTAATGAGTTGGTCATCCCAATCTACTCTGTGGTTAAGACCCTACACCCTCCTCTCTAACATTTCTCTTACAACTTCCCGCTTTACTGTCCTGGACCTGAAGGATGCTTTCTTCAATGCCCCCCTACATGCTGACTCTCTCTGGCCTTCACTTGGGAGGACCCTGATACATGGGCAGAGAGACAGCTAGCATGGACAGTTCTCCCGCAGGACTTTCAGGACAGCCCACATTTCTTTGGCTAGGCTGTGGCCCAGGACTTTTCCTCCTTTGACCTTAATCCTAGTACACTTCTTCAATATATAGATGAAGCACTATGCAAGTACTCCTACTTTACAATCCCTGCTTGTGTCTGTCTCAGAGGGCCAGCCACCTCCTTGTTTCTAAACTACCTTGGCTCCCTGGGATATGGTGTCTCCCCACCTAAAGCTCAACTATGCTCTCCCACCATAATATACTTGGACATTCAATTTAGCCAAGGTTCTAAGACCCTCATCTCTGACTAAGTATGGATTCTGATAGACCTACAGCCCCCATTTTTTTGAGCCTGGTGGGATTCTTTAGACATTTGACCCTCAATTTTGCTATTATGGCTAAGTCATTATACCAGTCAGCCAAGGAGACCTCCCACCCACTGAGCTATAGTTCACCACCATTTTTCTACTCCAGGAATCCCTGCTCATCCCCTGCACAAGCTAAGAAATCCCATTTGCTCTTTTTCCCCAAACCCCACCTTCAAGAAGAAAATTCTAGGCTAACACGTCATCTTTCCATATCTCTGAGTTTGCCACTACACACCCAAGAGTGCCCACCCAGGGGCTCAGCTTTTTACCTCGTATGGGCATAATCCCAGCTCCTAGCTCACAGGTCATCACCCTGAGCCTAAGACCCATAAACCCCCTTGCTTTAGCCCAGACTTGTGACTTCACTGATCTCTATCTATAGGATTGGTGAACCTGCCCGAGAGCTGCCTCTCAATAAACCTGCCTTTATACGCTTGGTTTGGCTTGAACTGGCTCATTTTGTTGGCTGAGAAATATATCAGGATTACCCTGGAACTGGAGTTAAAATAGTTGGAAGCCACCACATGGGTGCAGGAAAACAGACTCCTGTCCTCTGCAAGAACAAGTACTCTTAACTTCTTTTTTTTGTTGTTGTTTTTGTTTTTGTTTGTTTTTTTTGTTTTTTTTTGAGACAGGGTTTCTCTGTGTAGCCCTGGCTGTCCTGGAACTCACTCTGTAGACCAGGCTATCCTCGAACTCGAACTCAGAAATCCGCCTGCCTCTGCCTTCCAAGTGCTGGGATTAAAGGCGTGGGCCACCACTGCCCAGCTGTACTCTTAACTTCTAAGCCACTTCTACAGTAATCCATACTAGCCTTTAAAATCAAACCAAAACACAGGTTCTGAGGACTTAACATGGGTCCCACTGGAATATTTCCCAGCTCCTTTACCCCCACCCCTTAGTATAGTTAGTTGGTCAGGAAACAGAGTGACAGGGGTTGTGTGTCCTTCCTGGCCTTACAGGAAGTGCTGTTGCTCTTGAAGATTCAGTAGAAGCGCTGGAGGCTGAAAATAGGTGAGGCAATAAATGCATCTGTTTCTCTTTGCATTTCTAACTAAGTTGAAACTGTTTCTAGGTTACTGGCAGCCCTGGGGTCAGGAGACAAAGGCACTGGCCTCAAGCTCCTAACTGTGAATCATAACCATAAAGCCAGTCTTTCCCGAGATATTCATATAACATCAAAGCCATTCATTTAAACTACACCATGTCTCTTAAGCCTGGTCACAGTTGTGTGGCCATTTACCAATGTTAAGGACTTTCTGCCTTTCTAAAGCTAAATAATCGTTTTTGTGTGTTTGTTGGAGTTTCACTGTGTAGCTCAGGCTGGCCCAGAACACATCATCCTCTGTCCTCAGTCTTCCCAGCACAGGGCTTACCAGTGTGTGACCACACAACTGGCTTGTGACACATTTCATTTATTCACCTACTGGTGGATACTTGGCTAGGGTGGATGCCACCGTGTGACAGACTTCTTCAACCCTGCTTTCCAGTCTTTGGGTGCACATCTGGAAGTAGAACTTGGGTCACATGCTACTTGTAGATTTTATTTCCAAGGAACTTCCATATTTCCATAGCAGCTGCACTATTTTATATTTCCATCAATACTGTATACAGGGTTCTGCTTTCCTCCTATCCTTGCCAATACTTGTTCCTTTCTGTTTTCTTTTCTTTTTTTTTTTTTTTCACCCATGCAATGGGTCTGAGATGGGATCTCATTTTGGTTTTGATGTAGCTTTTTCCCATCATCAGTGCTGTTGAGTTTTTCATTGCTTACGGACCACTGGTATATGAACGGCATACTCCAGTCTTTGGCTCATTTTTCCATCAGGTCTTCTGACTGTTGAGTTGCATGAATTCTTCATATGTTGCATATATTAACTTTCTACCAGACATATCCCTCTCAAATGCTTTCTCCTATTCCATGGGCTGCCTTTTTTTTTGCTGTGTTGTTTGATATCTGGCTCTCATATTAAAGCTGGATCATTTGAGCTGGGCGTGGTGGTGCATGTCTTTAGTCCCAGCACTTGGGAGGCAAAAGTAGGTGGATTTATGTGAGTTTGAGGCCAGCTTGGTCTACAGAGTGAGTTTTAGGACAGCCAGGGCTACACAGAGAAACCCTGCCTTGAAAAACCCAAAACAAACAAACAAACAAACAAACAAACCCACACAAAACCCAAATGAAATAATTTCTCTCCTCACCATTGAGAGGTAGAGGATTTGCATTCTAGATGCAAAACCTGTAGCAGACAGTACGCTGCAATTACTTTTTTTAAATTCTCTTAGATGCAAAGTTAACTTTTTGATGTCACTAGTCACAATAACTGTCAACTTTGGTGAAGTTCATTTCTTTCTGTTGACTTCTGTGTGTTTTGTGTCCTACTTATAAAATCACAGTTTACTCCAGGGCCATGAAAATTTACTCTTATATCTTATTCCAAGAATTTTATACTTTTTACTTTTACACTTAACTGTGATTCATTTTGAGACAGTTAGGTTTGAGGAAGGGATCTAGCTTCACTTCTTAGCATGTGGATTTGAAGTTATCCCAGCATCATGAAAAACACTTTTTTTTTTCAATTTAAATGGCTTAACCTCTAATTAAATGCATTAACAGTACATTTGAGGGCTTATTTCTGGACCATAAGTTTTACTTATCTATTCTTTGCTGATTTAATCCAATCTCCTAATCTGTAAAATTAATGAAAGGCTGTTTCCTTATATATTTTTGAGAGTATTTCTCTGAGTAGCCTTGGCTCGCCTGGAACTCACTGTATAGACCAGGTTGGACCTGAACTCACAGCAACCAACCAGTTTTTGCCTTTAGAGTGCTGGGATTAAAGGTGACTCATCCTGAGGGTTGTTTAATGTTGAATTTTTCTTAACAGTTCCCTGACACTTGCCAATAGTGTGGGTAATGGCTTCCTTCTCTTCTCTCTTCTCTCCTCTTCTCTCCCTTCCCCTCCCCTCCCCCCTCTCTCTTCTTCCTCCTCTATAAATAACATTTTGCTTTATAGTATGTGATAGCCTGTTACTTGCTATGTAACCCAGTCTCAAACCCATGGCAATTCTCTTGCCTCCGCCTTCCTAGGACTGGGATTATAGGCATGCATCACCACACCAGGAGCTGACTGGATTTTAAACTGAAGAGCTCCAAGGCAAGGGAACGAATGCATCCAATCTATCTGTGTTCATTGTACTTATTTTCTTAAAGAAAGGGTCTCATGTGGTGCAGGTCGGTCTTGAACTCGGTATGCAGCTAACCTACTTCTGATCCTCCTGCCTCACTTTCCTGAGCACCGAGGTTGGATACATGTACCGCCACATTCCATGGATGCAGTGCCGGAGCTCAGAGTGCCCTAGGTGGGCAACCAATGGGGCGGCGTGCCTAAGCGCATCACATTTGTTTTCTTCTAAAGCTTCTGTTTAAGGCAAGGCATGCCAGTTTCTCATGACAGACATACTTAAATTTAAAGTAAAGGGTTATGCATTGCTTTTTTAAAAGTGAGTAGTTTCAAGGAAAGACACGGACAGAGAGATGGTATAAAGGCAGAACAGCAGAATCTTGAAGTGTGCTTTTCTTTTTTGGTGGGGGAGTTAGAGAAGAAAATCCACTGGATGGTGAATTTATTTATGTTCTAATTCTCTTTGGAGACAGGCCAGCCGATCTGGCTGCTATCTCTGGAATGGAGGATTTATTCTAGGTAGCCAGTGTCTACCCTTTATCATGTTAATTAGGGAATGTAGATCATTCTTAGTCTGTCTTAAAGAGCTGATGTTGAAGTTCCGAGTTTTGCAGAGAACCAGGAGCAAGCACACAGCCATGAGTTTGGCAGGTCACGCAGCTGAGGAGCTGTGTCTGCCACAGACGCCTCCTCACTCAGACAGCAGACAGACTGGGCTGTGACGCACTGTCCTGTTACATCTGTTCCCAATCCAGCACAAAGGCATTTCAAGTCAGTCACCAGCCCTGTCCCCAGGACCTGTTCTGTTTTCAATTCTTGTTGGCACAGGAGCAGACTGTTCCTCTTTAAATCCCAGCAGTCTAAATGAACTCAGTAACATTTTCTCTCTGCCACCCCTGAGAAAGAACCTCACTCTCAAAGGGAATGTCCCGCTACTTCTGCATGTCTGCGTTCCTTCCTGCAAGCATGCAAGCAAAGTGGATCAAATATGAAATGTATATGTTTACTTATTCATTACAAAGTAATTTTTGGAAGCAGTTCCTTGTTGGACACTTTCGATATTGATCTAGGGGACCTGCAGAAAGGAAATTGATTAACTCAAAGCTACTCATTTGATTGGTACATATTGAGAGCTTGTGGCAAGCATCAGATAAGTTCCCTGTTTCAGTCTTGCAAGATGAAAGTCAAAACTGGGTCCTGCTTTCCTCCAGACCCACATTTAAGCTGTGAAGATGCTTCATGATGAAAAGCTGGACTTCCCAGCAGCCAGTCTGCCCCAAGTCTGCGAGGTCTGAAGTACTGGGGTCTGAAGTACTGGGCTAGGTGTTTGTAACCTCTAATATTGAGTACAATCCAAAGTCAGATCTATTCTTCACTGAAATATCTAGATTTCTAGAATGTTGGTGTGGACATGAATCCCTGGTATCATTAGGATGCAGGTTTGGATCTGAGTGGCCTGGGGTATATTTCTGAACCATCCCAGGACCCTGTTTAGACTAGTAAAATTTAAAATTGTTCGTGGAAAAAGTGACCTTTTCAAAACCTAATTCCCAGCAGACCCTGGTGGCTCATATCTGTAATCCTACCACTCTGGAGGCTAAGATCATAATGAGTCTGAGGCTAGCCTGAGCTACACAGTAATTTTTGAGTATAGCCTGAGCTATAGAGTAAAGTATTGTCTTAAGCCCTCTACCCCTCCCCCAACCCAAAACCCAAGTAAATAAATAATATTCTGGCTGAATTAGGCGATGCTGTGGTACAGTGTGGAGGTGGATGCCTGTGTGCATGAGTGAGGCGGAAACAGGAGGATCTTGAATTTGAATCCAGTTAGAGCTGGCTAGCAAGTGCTAGTCTTGCCTTGAGAAAAGAACAAAACAATAAAAATTCCACAAACCAAACTTAATTCCAATTGCGTTTGAAAGCAAATTAAGCTCCAATTAGCAATTCAACCTCCGGTTCCTGGCTTCTCTTTATCAGAAAGTTTGGAAAAGCTACCCAAGACTTCCCAGTTCCTTCCTGGAGTCAGTCACTGCGGAGTGCTGGTGGCTGATTGGGATGCTTGCATGTGACACAGGCACTGTGACATAGCACAGACCGAAATTCTAAGAAACCTGGTTTTAAAACAATGGCAGCACATCTCCGAAGGAGGAAGGAGGGGGTTCCTTATCTGCCTGCATAGTTGCGTTTTCCACCCCAACCCCTCTCTGAGCAACACTTCACTTCCTGACCTTTTGGCTAAGATTAAGTGATGTATATCCCCGCATCAGAAGAGAGAGTACGATCTCCATTCACCAGAAAATGGCTGCAAATGTAAAAGCACTCCTGAGAGGGGCAGAAGCGGGTGGGTCTGGACAGTACAGCTCCGGTGGGTGAGCAAAGCCCAGGCTTGTGCTTCTTCTGGGTTTAAACTGTTCCTGTACCATGTTGTATTGCAAAGGTTAACTGTCTTGCTTGGCAATGGTTTTACTAAGGTCCAAGAGCCGGGGAATAATTATGGGAGAAGCTTTCTGGGCTTAAAAACAGACACGTGAGCACAGGCAATTTCTGCGGGGACTAGCCACTAGTCTGATCCGTGGCCCAGGCCGAGACCCCTCTTTGACCCTACTTACTAAATGTGTATTGATGATTTCTTCTATTGATATGTAAATAACTGGTTTGCTGACGGTCACCAAGTCTGTGTATTTGTCCATATTAAACTTCTCTTCTGGTTCAGGGACATCACATGCTTCTTGAAAATATTTCCTAGAAATAGGGAAAAACGGGGGTGTTAAGACAGAGTCAAATTTGTAACTCTACTAAACTAAGTTTTGAAATGTTGGCTAGAGCACCCCTCCACTCCAAGCTTGGGACACTTGTTATAGTGTCTTCCAGGGTGGCTCATCAGTGCTTGACCGTATTGCTGGATGCTGGACCTCAAACTGGTCTTCAGACAGGATGAGAGATAAATGTGGGACTTGGCCCTGTGACTCAGTGTGATCAAATCCTGGATGGGATTTCTTAATAATGTTATAATTTTTAAAACTGACCCCTGGAATTTCAATGAAAATGTTAAGATGAAGAATTCCTTGGGGTTGGGGAGCTGGCCCAATGGGTGAAGCATGAACGCCAGAGTGTGTAACTCAGGCACCATACATGGGTATGATGGTATGTGCCTGGACCCAGACTAATGGAGAGGAAGGCAGAGACAGGCAAATGCTGGGAGCTCATTGGCCAGTCAGCCTAGCCAAACTAATGAGCTCTGGGTTCAGTGAGAGGCCATGTCTCAAACATAAAGTAGAAGGTGACATAGGAAGATACCCAGTGTCAACCTCTTTCTTCTATATGTATGTGTATACACATGCACATGACCCACCCAATGCACACACATGCTTAATACACATACACATGTAAATGACTGTGTGTGACATGTGTATATGTAGCATGTGTGTGAGCATAATATGTGTGTGTAGTATATATGTGTATGTATAATATATGTGTGTAATATGTGTGTGTGTGTTTTATTCTATACAGTTTCAAGTGATTCTTATGCCTGAAATCTTCTATGACATGTTTTCTAGGGCACCTGAGACCTCTGTACAGGAACTGATTTCTCTCTTCCCAACCCTGGGTTGGGTGGGACAGCCATGTTTCGGGGTCATTCATGCTCCTCAGTAAGGGTAGGTCTTCCTCTTGGGTTTTGCTTATAATTGTTCATGGGGTGCTGAGGAATGACGAGAATAAAGACCAGTGAAAGACAAAAAGGTCGCATTTAGGAGGATAATCTTGGGAAATCAGGAGACAGGGCTAACAAGAAAAAAGGAGCCAGGTGTGCTAACGAGTACCTTTATTCCTAGCACTCAGGAGACAGAGGCAGGCAGATCTTTATGAGTTCGAGATCAGGCTGGTCAACAGAGTGGGTGCCAGGCCAGCCAGTGCTACATAGGGAGGCCTTGTCTCAAACAAATACCTGAAGGCAAGGGAAGGGCTAAGAACATTGAGGGTTTGTGAGGAACACGAGCAACATCGTTTCTCCTGAGTGAAGAGAACTAAAATTGGCTCTGAGGAAACAGAAACTTCCCATTGCGAGAGGATTTGGGGCAACCTTCTCCTGAATGGCACAGATCCCACACAGAGATGGGAATCAGTCGATAAACTGTGAGCCCAGAGGAATGGGAAGTCCCCGTCCAAGTGAGGAGGACAGAGGTCACACTGATGTCACATAAGTTCTATAATCTGCTGCAGACAAGAAAGCAAACACAAGCCAAGATGGAAGTGTCTGTTCAGAGCTTCCAGATGCACAAGTGACTGTCAGCAGGGCTCTCTCCTCTGTCCTCATGGAATCATTAGTGACAGAATTAGGAGAAAGAAACACAGGCAATAGTTAACAATTTAACTCCTATATGGGTAATGGAGAAGGGCTTCAGGGCAGGGGAGGCATATTCACACAAGATCCCCTATAAATACAAAAGCTGGGGTTCCCCAGCCTTCCCAAAGGAATCACATCATTTCCTACCATTGTTGAAGAGAAAGCAAATTCTTCCCCGTTGGAAAACAATTTGGGGGGAAAAAAACCCAAAGTTATGTTTTTTCAACAAAACAAAATCAGTTATTTTGAGTGTCTTATTCTAAACACTACGATTGTGTGTCCCACATCAGGGAGAGTGTTTTATCAGAAGCACAGATCCTAAAGCAGGAAGGCTTCAGTGTAGCAGGAAGGAGGGGGTGGGGTAGGAACAACCAGCCTGAGTGAGAACATCTTGTCAGTTCCTTTCCTTCATTTTCCTGTGGCAACTGCTGGAGGGCACGCAGCCTCGTGGGGCTCTTGCCTTCCTCCATGGGCTTAGTTCTATGTACAGAATATCATTGTCTGTTCTCCCACGTTGTTCTTTAAAAGAATAGACCCTCTCACCTGAATTCCTGATAGGTCTCTGATAGATAATTGTTCATGGACGACAAATGCTCATTCTCTCCCTCAAACAGCTTGTTGGAGGCTGCGTGTTGCAGAACCTTCGCCACGGATCCCAGGTTCCTCCTCTGGTTGGAGTTGATCTGACCTCCGGCTGTCATGTCAATGATGTCAAAGCCATCGGGAGCCACAATGGCTGGGTTCATATACCGGTAGTAGAGGAGGTTCCCAACAATCTGCACAAGGGGAAAGGGCATTTTTAAGAGACAAACCAACTCTGGTTGCTTTTTATCTTTAAGTATACATATTTGGTTTTTTTTTTTTTTACATTTCCATTTTCTGCAAGAGTGGGGCATTTTCAGACACAAATCTTTTTTAGCATTTACATTTTTAAGAATTACATCACTTATATATTTATCTGTCTGTCTGTCTATTTCTTTATGTGTATGTATACACACATGTCATGGTGCACATGTAGAATTCAAAGGACAACTTGTAGAAGTTGATTCTCATTCTCTACCATGTGAGTCTTGGGGATCAAACTTAGGTTGACAGACTTGGTGGCAAATATCTTTACCCACTGAGCCCTCTCACTGCCTCTGACACGATTCCTTTACTAAGTGTTAGATCAAGGAGGTAAACACAACCCAGCACTAACATTATATGTCACACAGTTCTTTTCAGTGAAAAATAGGCTTATGACCCTCAAACGTTCTAATATAGAGAGTTGCAATGGTGTCTGAAGTTTCTAGATTAGCCTCAGTAGACAATAACCACAACAGCCATCACATACAGACGATCTACAGCTATTGTCACACAGGAAGAAGAATGTTACACAACCGTCCCTTGGCAATTCTGGCTCAGAACCCCCCAGAGAAGCTGCGGAGAGGTCGCCCTTGAGAGTCTACCTTTAACAGCTCTTCTTCTGTGGCATCGGGGAATTTCTCACGGATCGAGTTCTTCAGTACTTTGGCTATATACCTCAATCCATAACTATACGTGGAACAGATGACAAAAGAAAATAATGGAAAAACGCTAAGTGAGCAAAAGACAGCAAATTGTTCCAGTCAACCAACGCTCAGCCTAAAAATTCAACATAAAGTGAGATGCGATGGAGTCACGGGGTTTCCGTTGCTGGAGTCACAGGGCTTCCGCTGCTTCTAACACCTGAGCGCGGGGTGTGGCTACAGCCAGGGTAGTGCGCCTTCATTAGAGGGTGCTATGAATTAAAATCATTGTGCAGGCCACCTTGGATTTC
The DNA here is from genome assembly GCF_004785775.1 of Grammomys surdaster. Lineage (NCBI taxonomy): Eukaryota > Metazoa > Chordata > Mammalia > Rodentia > Muridae > Grammomys > Grammomys surdaster. The sequence continues at coordinate 18,204,212 of NW_021621185.1, forward strand.
TTTTTGTTTTTGTTTTGTTTTAAGATAGGGTCTCATATTCATAATCACCATGCCTGGCTCTAGATCCTAATGCTAAATAGTAAACACGACACAAGGGAGAATTCCTGTCTTTACTTCAGTGGCTTAGGTAATATTCCAAGAACTTCAGCAAAGACTGCTAAAGTAGCTATGAATCAACTTACGGCAGCAGATCGAGGGAAGAGATGATGGAGCCCAGGACTTTGTCGGTGACCTTCCTCAGGTTTTCAATAGATGCCTCTAGTTTATTCTTCACCTCCGGGTATGTCAGGGCTTGCTCTGTGGTCACATCGTAAGGCAGCTTGCTGGAATACAACAAGGGTTCAAATAAACAGGTTCTGAGGTACACATGTGAGCACCAGCCTCCCACTAGTGGGCTCTGTAGTCAAGCTCTGTGGAATGAGCTGGATGAACTGGAGGTTGCCCATGACTCCAGCAACACGGTTTTGCTAAGTAAGACATACGTAGTGCACCTTCCACTACTGATGAATCAGGAAGGACTCCAAGCATCCAACATAGCTTTAAAGGAATGATAAAGGGTAGACCAGGTAATGTAGACTCAGTTAAAACTTTCTCCTTCTCTCCCTCCCTCCCTCCCTTCCCCTTTTCCTGTTGAATGAACCTATAGCTTTGTGCATGGTAGGTAAATGCTTTACTATTGATCTACAACCTCAACCCCTATCTTTTTTTTTTTTTTTAAGTTTCTGAGGCTCTCATAGTCCAGGCTGGCCTTTATGTAGGTCAGTATGTCAGTTACTTTTCTGCTGCTGTGACACATGACCAAGACAACTTATGAAAGAAAACATTTGGGGCTCATGGTTCCAAAGGGTTAGAGTCACAGCAGGGAACATGGATGCAGGAGGGCATGGCATTGAGGCAGTAGCTGAGAGCTCATATGCAGATCTGAAATCAGAGGGAGCTAACTGGGAATGGTGTGGGCTTTTGAAGCCTCAAAACCCAACCCCAGTGACACCTCCAAAAGGCCACACCTCCTAATCCTCCCCAAAAGCTCTACCAACTGGGGACAGAGTATTCAAATATATGAGTCAATTGGAACTTTTTTCCTTCTAACTACCATACTGAGGCTAGCCTCAGACTTCTGATCTTCATGCCCCATCTCCCAAGTATTAGAATTGTAAGTGTGGCTTGCCTGGCTTCCTTTAAATTTTTTATGCATTAAAAATCTTATGCTTTCATTATAGTAAAAAGAAAAACAAAAACAGAAAAAAACAAAAGCCTGCATATAAGCAAGTAAGAAATTAGTACTGATTTTTTTCATATCTTAGTAAATAACTTGCCAAGCCCTTCTGTGTATATGTGTATAAGCCTCACACACTCATGGGTACAAGGAAATTTTGTACAACTGAAACCCTTGAAACCCTAGGTATATGCATATATATGACTGATTTTTTTTTTTTTAAAAAACAGGTCATTGGACTGAAGTATAAAATCAAGATATACCATGAACCTATCGTCACTGTCAATAAGTATAACTTTACACTACCACTCCAACAGGCACTTACCCCACTATGTGGTATAAATGCATTTAATAAGTAAATCCCAACATAAATATTTTGAGTTTCACGGCTTCTCACTATGACAAACAGTGCTATGACAGCAGCCCACACAATTCTCTGTGCTTCTTAATTACTTATGTCCTCTTGTAGGAAAACAGAAGCTTGGGCCCTTAGATCACAAACACCCCCAGAAGAAGCTGAGCCCACCTGAACCATGGCTGCTTACAGCCACCGAGGAGGAGGCTGACAAAGGATTTCTGCTCTAGCTTTAGAAACACAAAGAATAAGCACGGAATGGAGTTAGAGGGGCAGAGATGGGAGCCGCTGCTTCTGAAATGTGAAAATACCACTGACGTTATGAAGAGGAAGCTGGGATCTTACTCAGGCAGCAAAGCGCTTATGCACAACGGTGGGGACATGCGTGATAGTGCCAGAGACCAGGGATGGAGGTCTCCCTAGGAAGAGAGGCCAGGGATGCTGGTAAATCCCAGCTCTGGAGCGATGGAGACAGGAGGATGCCTGGAGCTAACTGACCTACCAGCCTCACTGAATTGTAAATTCCAGGCCAGTGAGACAGCCTATTTCCAAAAAAGAGAGTAGATAAACGTACACACACACACACACACACACCCGTTTAGGAATTTGAACAGCATAGGCATATTAAGGGAAGATTACATTTCAGATTAAAAAAATTACTTTTGATAGTAACTTTTTGTTCCCCCTTAGCAGGACTTAAGAGTATACATGTGCAGATGAACATAAGATGCTGCAGAGATGGCTCAGAAGTTAAGAGAACTAGTTGCTCTTGCAGAGGACCCCTGTCCAATTCCTAGCACCCATATTGTGGGTTACAACCATCCACAACTCTTCATTTCAGGAGATCGGCTGTCCTGTTCTGACCTCTCTGGGTACCAGACACACGCATACAACAAAGAGTAAAATGGACACAAAATTCAAAACAAAACTCAACCAAACAAATAAAACTTTTCAGAATGAATGTTACAAAGCATGACAAAGCCAGCCTTTCGTGGCCTCTGTTACCTGGCCTCTCCAGTCTGTGTTTCCAGTTGGTTCACCCAAGCCTTGTATACCTCCACAGGATTGGTGTTGATGACCAGGTCCTCGTCCTCAATGATCTCTTTCACCACGGGAGCCAGGAGCTGGCGCAGGGTGTTCTGTCCCCGGGCACCTCTGTTGAAGCTGACAACCATCTTGATGACTGTAGGGTTGCCTGTCACTATGTCTTGAACCTGGTCCACCTTTGACCTAAGAAAGCCCAAGCCAAGACAAGATGGTTGGCTTCTTTGGAGAGAGTTTTAAACAAGATAGACTATCTGAGGCACCTAAGAGCTTTGCAGAGTTTTATTGTTCTTCATACAAAACAGAATTGATACAGTTTCAACATAAACCGCCACTTGTAAGAGGTATATTTCTTTTTTTAAAATTTTTTTTTAAGTTTATTATAAGTACATTGTTGCTGTCTTCAGATACCCATAAGAGGGCATTAGATCTCATTGTAGATGGTTGTGAACCACCATGTGGTTGCTGGGATTTGAACTTGTGACCTCCAGAAGAGCAGGAGGTGTTCTTAACCACTGAGCCATCTCACCAGCCCCCAAGAGGTGTATTTCTTACTCAAGCAATTCAAGGCCTGGAGACTTAAGCTACAGCCTTGGTCTCACCCTACAGGGAGGGATGAGCTGCAAATGGACCATGACTAAGATAGCTGGTGATACTGTCCCTCTGTTCACCGCATTTTGAAGAAGTTTTTCTTGGTTGAATGAACTGCTCCGACGTCTTCAGGTCCCTCTTAAGTTTGCTGCCACGTGGCATCTGGCTGCATCTCATAGCCGAGCTACCTGGCTCTGAAGATTTCCTCTTGTCTAAGGCTCCCTCTTTTGTAGTACAGTCTATTCTAGTCTTTATTGGACCTACCCATTCCTTCATAGTTAAATATTCTCTCTCTCTCTCCTTCTCTCTCTCCCCCCCCCCTCTCTCTCACACACACACACACACACACACACACACACACACACACACAGTTTCTTTGTGTAACAACTCTGCCTGTCCTGAAACTTGATGGCCTTGAGCCCACAGAGATCTGCCTGCCTCTGCCTCCTGAGTGCTGGGATTAAAGGCGTGTGCTAGCACCACTCCGGCCTCTCTTCTTTTTTAACCAGTTGCCTGGGCTGGTAAGATGGATGAGGTAAAGTCAGTGATCCGGCCAAGACCAGTTACTGATCCATCAAAGTCTGGCATGCTGTCCCCTCATTCACAGACACACAGAGCTTGAGGGAGTTCCTCTCTCTGGGACCTGTCCTCAGGTCTGAATTTTAAATCCACACCTCCTTCTTAGGGACCACTTTGGAACTTAATATTTTTGTTTATATATTTTTACCAAAATGTCCTCTATTGTTCACACTCAGAGTTTTAAACACACAAACCACGTTTTCCTATGACGCTCCTCATTTTTCTGACTCGGGTAGCTTCATGTCATTCAGCATACATACACTTTGCTCAGATTTTTTTCTTAAAAAAAAAAAAAACAATCAATGTGGTCTGAAACCTTTTGTAAAGGTAAAGAGAGAGGTTGGAAACATGGCTCAGCAGTTAAAAGTGCTTTTCACTCCTCCAAAGGACGAGAGTTTGGTTCCCAGGACCCAGGTCTGGTGTTTTACAACTGCCTGTAACTCTAGGTCCAGGGATCCAATACCCTCTGCTGACCTTTGTGAGGCACACACATACACGCACACACGCACACACACACACATCATACCACATCACACACACACACCACATATCATAGACACATGTACCATGCCACACACAGATCATAGACATATACACCAGATACCTCCCTCCCCACCACATATCACAGACACATGTACCACACATACACACACACACACCACACAGACACAAACATACACACCCCAGACATACCACACACACCAAACACACACACACATCACACATACATCAGACATACACACAGACACACGCACACCACACACGCACACACAGATACAAACATACACACCCCAGACATATACACATACCCCAGACACACACACACACATCTCAGATACATACCACACACACCAAACACACACACACACAGACCACACTTATACATCAGACACACACACACAGACACACACACACACACATACACAAACACACACACAGAGTGAATCTTAAAATAAGGAAAGGTAAACAAAGCCCCAACACCCAGCCTTCCCTCAGGGTTTCTTGTGACATGGACCCAGCCCAACTTTGCCGATTCACCCTGGCCAGACAAATCTACCTTCTTTCTGCTTCTACCCCTTTCTAGTTCTTACAGCGATGCCTCAAAACCTGGGCAGGCAGCTGCTCTCTCATAAAAATTGAATTCAGCTGACCTTTCCTCCACAGCCCTCTGACCTGGCATGTGTCACGCACTCAGCACACTGCACTGCTGGCCACTGTGCCTCTCCAGCCATCCTCCAAGGGTGCAGGTGCCCGGCTTATGTGCTTCAGAGGCCCCTAAGGGCTGGCAGAGCTTGTGGTTCCAGGAGGTTACAAAGGCAAGTAAGATCCACTCTTGCTGGACACATCTCATGCATTTTGGGGGACTAATTTATTTAGCTACCTATATAATTTTTATATTAACTGAGTCAAAAAAAAATCAGGAAAATTTGCTGAAATTCTAATAAGAAAGGAAGACCAGCTGTTTAGCAGAGATCGGAACCTCTGCCCTACTTGTTGAAGATGCTGCTACTCAGAATTAGAAAGTAATTCCTCTCACGGACTTCCAATAAGCCTCTGGTTTTCAGCTATTGGAGACATTAGACAATAGAAAACTGATTCCGTTGGATCTCCAGTAGGAGAAATCTGCAGCTAATAGCTCCAAAAACCCTGAAATTCAACTATCAATCAAAATTCCATTTTGGTCTCACCAAACTTAACGTGTTTCAATTGTATTTTGAATGGAATTCTACTGTAAGTTCCATTTAAACTTATGTACATCAGCCTGAGCTAGCCCACCACTACCCAGAGGAGCCCCGAGCTAGCCCACCGCTAACTGGAGGAGCCCGCCTTGGTACTCTCTCACGGATTTGATACCCACTTGATTTCTTCCTCCAGAGCGGTTTTGAAGAGCCTGAGCAGCAGGTACTCCTCCCTTTGGTTAGAGGCGTAATTGTACAGTGTGAAGATGACGGTGTCCATGAATTTCGTTGACTTGTTCTGTGGCATCTGGAAAATCAGCTTAGCCAGGTATGAAGGCTTGGTCTACAAGAGAAGGTGGGAACAGTCAGCCCTGTGAACTAGAGGTTGATATATATGTATGTGTGTGTGTGTGTGTGTGTGTATGAAAGCAGAGTGTGGCATCTGATTCTCCACTCTTCCATGACTGAATGCGTCATGAGACACAGATGGGTTTCTAGCACACGGCCTCTGAAAGAGATCAGCTAGTCTTCTTCCAACTACAGTGTTTGAAGGTCTACGATGTCAGTGCTGCTCATTACATGGTTTGTTCACTATAGTCATCTTTTATACATTTTGTACTTTTAACCATATATTATATTTATTATAGAGACACAGAAGAGGAGGTGGGCGCATAGAATCTGAACTGAGGAGAAAGGAACAGACTAAAGTACCCAAGCCGCCCTAGCAAGGTTGATGGGTAAATAGAAGGAAATACACACTATCTATGTCTAGAAGGAGAAAGAAAAGGCCCTGGGACACATGGAGACAGTGAGCCAGCCCTCCATGACATTCTCTAAAGAAGGAGAAAGGGTAAGGCTGAGAGGGTGGGGGTGAGGAGTCAGGATAGCCAACAAAAGAAATTCCAGAAAGAACATGAATCAAAACAAGGACCCCCTAGCCCCCCCCAAAAAGGAGTTCAAGAGATTGACAGGAATTTAAAGACAACAGAGTTCCACAGAAGACAGTGAAATTAGAGCCAGCCTCTGGTCTAAATGCCTTCCTCTGGCAGCTTTGCTGACTGGACCAAAATTAAGAGAGAAAGCATAGTGTGCACAGAGGAGGAATTCACACAGAAAGATGGACTATTCTTCTTCTCACTGCTTGTGAGAAAAGAAAATGTTCAATTAATGTGATTTTATGTGCAGGTGTTAGAGGCCATCAGATACCCCAGATACCCCAGAACTGGAGTTATAGATGCCAACTCAAGTGTGGATGCTGGGAATCAAATCTCCAATGTCTTGAGAGATGGCTCTAGCCCAGGACAGTGTTTTATAGACTGCTAGCCTCTTTTCTGCTGGTAACTAAATGTTGGTATTGTGATTTTAAAAAAATGTATTCCCCGTGTAACTCATGCTAGAGACACAAACCTAAGCACAACCTCTCCTGGCTGGACAGCTGTGGAGAAGAGTCCTGACTAAAGTGTGAACAAAGGACAGAAGGAATCCAGGCCATTTTCTTTCCTACCATTTCATCACTGGCCTTGGACTCAAGGAGCGGTAAAGGCTTAGACTACATGTGGCTGAGTGGTTCCTCCTCTCGGTGTGGCAGTTTCTGTAGGCTGAAGAGTGATGTAAGCATTCTAAACACGTTCCTGGGCCTTTCTACCTCAGTGAACATCACGTTATAACAGGGTAAAACAACACAATTCTTGATGACTTCACTCTCGCCTCTCTTACAACAGAAATTCTATCAAAGTTTGAAAACGTAAAGAACCTACAAAAACTTGACAAGATACAAAAAAACTTTCACAGATACAAGAAAAAAAGTTGACAAGTGTTTAAGATTTAAACACTCGACCACTACTTTGAATTGGACAAGCAAAGAGCCTCTGCTTAAGGGGGCCTCAGTGGAGGTGGCGGTGGGGGCATGGAGGGGCTCTTTGCTTAGGGAGAGGTTGCCAAGTTAGCAGTGGATTGCACCGGCAAAGCTAAGCATGGCCATTTTTCCTCCTATGCTGCCACACAGTGGCCATCAGAGGCACATCTATCCATTTGAAGCTACTCTCTAATTGTTATTTTGTACTCTCTGTGGGGCTAGTGTGTGTTTATAGTGTGTGCAGTGAGTTTTCTCTATGTATCCAATCTTAGGGAAGCGATCCAGCAAAGTTTCAGGCATCTGCCGGCCTGAGCCACACAATGAACTACTACTAGCCCACCTCTTTAGGGGTGGTTTTCCTGAGGTATGGAGCTTGCTGCTATGACTTGCACCTGCCCAGGTTCCTCTGGAACTAACCAGATTGTCAACAGGTAGATAAGAGTAAGTCATTGAGGAACAAACCAATAGCTGACCCATCAAAGTCCAACCATAATCCAGTGTCCTGGATGCAATGTCAAATTACAACACATTCAGTTCAGAACATAATGCCATGAAAATAATAAGGTTAAGATAGTCCCACCTCTCTGGCCCTGTCACCCAAAGGAGGAGGTCTGGCCCTGGTACAGATATGTTTTTCTAGTGACTAGTTTTGTCATTGGTTCACATGAAATCTAGTAATACCATGCTGATGTCACCATGATTAACATGTTGCTTCTGCAGCTCACTGAGGTGCAGTGCGGCTGTGAAGGGAGCAAGGCTGAAGGCTAACTGCCTGCATGCTGCCTAGCGTTTACTGGTTGGGCCTCAGGTTCTTCATTTTCATGAGAAGAATGCCGTTACTTATCCCGATGCGCAGGGCTAGACCAAGAAGTCAATGAGTTAATCTATGTAAAGCACCTAATGTGACGGTTAGTACTTAGTAAAAGCACTTCCTAAGCTGTTATTATAAACGTTGTCCTAAGCTGTTATTACACTCTTCACATACAGCATGTAACTAAGCTGCTGGCTGGGAATGGGCAAGGAGCCACAAACGTGAAACACGTTGTTTATCCACAGGCTACAGTCGGGGAGAAGCGTGCTCACCTGTAGAAGGTAGAACAGTTGCTGGTAAGTCTCCAGTGTTTTCCGTCTCTCTTTACTCAAGCTTTTAATCCCCTGGTTGTCAGTGTTATTCAATATTTCGATCTCACCACCTTTTTTCTTATTCAGCTTTTTTCTGTGTGAGATTACATCCTGCAAAGAATTTTATGACATCATTATTTTTACCTTGATACCCTTTACCACTTTCCTACACACACACAGACACACAGAGACACACACAGACACACACACACACACACACAATCTCAATCTCTCTCTCTAGGTTTGAAGAGAAATGGGTCCCCAAAGACCTTAAGTGCTTGGCCCATAGGGAGTGGCACTATTAAGAGGTGTGGCCTTCTTGAAGTAGGTGTGGCCTTGCTGGAGGAAGTGTGTCACTGTGGGGGCGGGCAATGAGGTATTATATGTTTAAGCCTTGCTCAGTGTGGCACACATTTTCCTGCTGCCTGTGCATCAAGATGTAGAACTCTTGGCTCCTCCAGAACCCTGTCTGCCTGCATTGCTGCCATGTTTGCTGCCATGTTTGCTGCCACGATGAAGTGGACTAAACTTCTGAATCTGTAAGCCAGCCCAATTAAAATGGTTATTTTTATAAGAGTTGCCTTAGTCATGGTATCTCTTCACAGGAATAAAACCCAAACTAAGACACACACCACAACTTGCATTTTCTGTTTCTCTCATCTGGAAACAAAGGAAGAGAGAACACTGAATTGAAGAACTGCACCTCGTGGGTGAGCTCAGGCTTTACCACAGGCTTTCTCCAAAGCTGTACTTGTTTGTTCTCAGGATTTAACGCAAGCATCAGGAAAATTAAATGGAGAAAGAATACTTTTTAAAAAAACATGATGGTGGAACAGCTAGATACCTACATCCATGAGGGAAGAGTAAAATCCCTACCTCACAGCACAAGGACTTCAAAACAGAAATACATACAGGAGCAGAAAGGAAAACTAGCTAACAGTTTTGACTTTGGACTGGACAACATATTCTTCAATATAACACAGAATACATGTTACAAAAGGAACAACAAAATCAACCATCATCAAAACTAGAAGGTTTCATGACTTTACAGGATGAGAGAAAATGCCTGCAGAACAGATAAACAAGCACTTACTACTAAAAACCAGAAAGACTCAGAACCCCAAAACATGCAAGGGACTAGAGCTGTCACTTCCTGTAGAAGATACAAGATATGCATGTGGCTAAGAAGGACGAGATGCTCAACATTAATTTTTTTGTTGTTCAAGGAGCACGCTGCTGTTTTCTTTTCCTGTATTTCTTCACAAAGTTTCCTTTGATAAAGTTCTTTGATAAAGAAGTCATACTGTTCAAGTACTGTCTTTTTCTCTATTCTACTGTAAACCATTTTCCTGCCCTTAGTTTTCCATGACACTTTTTAGTGGTTACATAGTATACAAGTCAAGCTAAATTCATGATTGAAATAGTTTATCTTTGGGACAGCCTAGGAAGATGCCTCTGGCATGTCTGAGGGAGTTTGCAGGGAGGTTTAGACAAGGAGGGAAGACCCACCTTCAAGGTGGTGGCACCAGTCCAGCGGCTGAGGCCACAAAGGAAATAAAGTAGAAAATGGAGACAGTGGGTCAGCACCCGCATTCCCCATTCTGCTTCCTCTCTGTGGAGGCAGTGACAGCTGCCACACATTCCTGATGCCTCAACTCTTGCAGCTGTCATTGCCACGCTAGACTGTGCCCTCAAACTGTGAGCCAAGAGAACCTGTCCCTAAAACTAAATTGTCAAGTATTTTTCAAAAGCATCGAGAGAAGTAACTAATTCAATGACCCCCCCTTATCTAGTGTTATAAGTTGTTCTTCATTTTTACAGTAACATAATATACAAACCTCCACTGTTCTAACCTTATCATCAAATCAAATATGGAACTACCGGTGATAAGATAAAGCCTCTGTATTTAATAGTCACCAGTTTAGCTTTTAATAATAAATCTTGGGTGTACATTTAGTGTTTGAAAGTATATACAGAAGGATGAACTTTTTGCAGGGAGGGGACAGAATTTTGCCTATGCCCTATGCCCAGTTCCCAGGACTAAGGTAAGTCTCCTGCCTTAGCCTCCCCAGTAGCTGGCATTACCTATGTACCAGTGGTTTTGGCTCAAAAAATTAGGTTTGTTCTACATAGCTATCAATTATTAATGAATACTCTTAATAAAACAAACCCAAACCTTAAACATTTATAGAGATGTGGGTATCTGCCACATGACTGTATTTCCACAGATACATACTGTTTAAAGTATCTGCTGATGTGAAACTAAGCCTTTATTTTGAGATGAAAGGCATTTCTTGTTTATATATTTTAAGTCCATAAAAGGCATTCTGAAAGACTCTTTGGGATACATTATACTCTTAAAGTTCTCATGCAAATGAAAATGAAAAGAAGATCAAGGGACTTTCTTTTCTTTCTTTTTTTCTAGAAACATAACAGGTTGTAGTTTTATCTTTGAGTATTTAGAAGACAGAATGAAGCCAGGAAGTGGTGGCACATGCCTTTAGTCCCAGCACTGGGAGGCAGAGGCAGGCAGATCTCTGAGTTTTAGGCCAGTCTGGTCTACAGAACGAAACCTTGTCTCGAAAACCCAAAACCAACCAACACATAAAACACCATAATGGATTCCTAATGTTACAAACTGTTCTCTTTTCTTTTCTCTTCTTTTTTCTCTTCTCTTTCCTTTCCTTTGTCTTCCCTTCCTTCCCCTCCTCTCTTTCTTTCTTCCTTTTCGTTCTTTCTGGCATCTTTATCAGGTCTGGAGTCTGAGGGTGGAGTATTCCCATACCCACTTCCCAGGGGTGTCCCGTGGCTCCCATCTCTCACCATATGCTAGATCACCAAGAACTGGTTCTCTAGCTCTGACTGGATATCCAGGGCCTCACCAAGCTTCCATACTTCAACTTCCCTTCCTGGCCTGTCAGCTTTCTAAAAATGGATGTGGCCTACCAGAAAAGAACAGAGCCATGGAGAGCAAGCCTACCCTAGGAATTTGTTCCTGGAGAATAATGACTCTTTTTCTGTAGTTTTAGCATGTTTCAGAGGTTGTGTGGAGGCCACTGGTGACACAGTGTCACCCTTGGGGGCATTATGGAAACCGCAGGGATGTTTTGAGGGCATATGTTAAGTGGTGTAAACTTCCATTATTAATTGGAAGACGTTTGTGGTTTCTGGTTGGTGGGGGCTAGGGACGGATGACAGAGGCTCTGCCATTTGTAGGATGATTGAATGATCTTGCAGGGTAGAAATTTTGCATGGCTTTCTGCTCATTCATATAGGTGTGTTTGTAAGGACTTAGGCCTCGAATCTAAGTGTTCTGAATATATGCATAATGTATTTTTCCATACACAACAATGTCAATATGCACTTGGTATTTTAGTATTGCAACTGCTGTGTCTATTGGGAGCAGATCACACTTGTCTTGCGCTTTGCAGGCACTTGGAAACTAGGCCTGACTATACCACCCTTCAATGTATCGGGATCGTCTGCAGCCCTCTTATCGCACGCAGTCAGTAGTGATTCTGGGAAAAGACCTCAGTCCCGGCAGCCTTATTGTGCTGTCTGCTGTCATCAGGTTGATATATTTTCCTATTAGAACATGTATTTTTAAATGGTGAAATTCTTATATAGGAAGGTATGTATGGACATAGGTTTTATCATATGATTTCAGAACCTATACCACCCTGAATGATGCCAATCTTGTCAGCATGGTTAAAAAGCTTTACAAATATGTCATGGGCAAGGGGCATGAAAAAGAATAACTTATAACAAAAAAATGATAAACCTTAGACAACTTATGCAAAATTCCCAATGTGCTTTCCAGGACCAATCCTCCTGTGCGCACACATGCACACACATTTCTCTTCTGGGAGCTGAGGGGCTCACTGTCCACTGACCTCCAGTGTGATCCTGTTCTTCACCAACAGTCCAATCTTGATGTCCATCAGGTTCAGGTCCTTCTCCAGCTGCTGATTGGCCCTGATCTTAGTCACTACTTCTTCTCGTAGCCTGGCTACCTCCAGCTCCTCCTGGAAATCCAAGTCACTCTGGTCCAATAGGTATACAAACTTTCGGATTACTGTTAGTGGTGGGTTTTCAGAGCCAACTGTGGGGAAAAGCGAAGGCATATTTTAATTGAGGATTATCATGAACGGGAAAGCAGCTAGCTCTGTGATTAAAATACTACTACAAAAATACGCCAACTGACATGTACAGTCTGCGGTGTGGCTCACTCTCCATCAGTGAAAGCCAGATAAGCAAAGCCACATAAACAAATGCCCCAAACTGATACTGCCTGGCCCCTCTGTGTTCTACTTATCTACTACTCATTAGCCAGGCCTTTCCCCCATGGTCACCAGATGCAGACACTGAGCAGACAGTACTATCTATGTCTTATTGATGAGGAAAGAAAGTTAATCAGCAGGCCTTGACTCTAAGACCTGGTGGCTGAACCAGATAAGAGATTAAAATTCTGGCTGCCTCGAGCAGGAAGCGATTTCTCTCAGCCCAAAGGATCTCTGGGAAGCAGTCAGAATTAGGCAAAAGCCAACAAGGAAAGACAAAGAAGAGGGGCCTTTAAGGGCCAAGCAGGAATCAGCCCAAGGATGACTGAATGAATGTTCTACTTGACCGAAGGACAAAGATCTTAGAAATTGAAATTTGGTCATTGTCCTTTTAAGCACGGACCAACAGGAGCTGCTGAGAACCTAGGAGCCAGCCTGTCTTGAGAGAACATTTGTGCAGAAATTCCAAGAGCTTCTGCTTTCATTCTCTGATCCTGTGACACTTCCACATGTGTCACGAGATCAGCTTTGAGTAAACTGTAAAAACCAACCCTGGGGGAGACCAGTTAGAAGCAGTAATTGTTGGAAGAGTACTGTCTAGCTTCTGTAGCCTGTCGGACAGTCCTCCTCAAGGGCCCTGCTCGTCTTCCTTTTAGTTACCGTTTGATTCTCTGGTCAGTTTAGCCAACACCTACTGACTCACCAGGAGCCCAGCATGGACCACAGAAGTCATCTATCTTACAATTCTACTTCTGAGGATCTGTGCTAGAGTCTGTGCTAGAGAGGTGCCGCTGGATCTAGTCTGCAGTCACCATCACTGCGAGATGAGGCTGGGTTCTGCTCTGTTGCTACTTTGTTTGCTTATCTTGAGACTACAGCTGAGGCTAGCCTTCAACTCCTGAGCTTCTTGCCTCCGTTTTTCCCCACTTTGAGGTAATAGGTGTGCACATGCCACAGCCAGCATGTTTGGTGGCTTTTGATTAGTAGTCTCAAAATTTCTTACATAAACATTTAATGCTTCAAATGAGAGGAGGGGGATCAGGACTGGTAATAAACTGAACATCTGACATGTAACCGTATCTTGCATCTTCTTGTCTGTCTTCTTTTGATTCCCCCGAAGCTCAAGTGTGATATAAAATGGGATTTATGCCAATTCCATTATTCTTGATGAAGAAATGATAGCCACTCCACCTATCCCTTTCCTCGTAATACTCCTGTCCTGTCTGCCCCTGTGCCCACTTGTTCAGAACTTAGAGCCAGAGATGAACAAAGTCTGCCAGACACTGCATTTGTTCTGGGTTCTTGGGACAGCCTCTTCAGTCCATAGGCTGGAAAGAAGCATCTGTGCTGGTCAGGAAGGAGTTCAGGCTCTTTCCCAAGGTGCCCACTTACCGAGTGCTTTGTAATCATCTCTGGCTTTGCTTGCCCGTAACAGGGATTGTATTTTCACAATTTCATTTTTCTGCAAAAACATTGACAGGGGTCATGATCTCTCAGAGTCCCATTTGTTCCACTATTTTAGAATTGAAGACATTTAGGATTTTAAATTATTTAAGAGCAGATGCTGTTAAAAATCACTGGTGTACCACATTTAACATTTATTCCCCCATACATTTGTTAAGGAGTAAATTAGGTTAGTTACAAATATAGGCAAAACTGTAGAAGGACTGTCTAAATAAAGAGACCTATAAGGGAAAGGATGCCCAGAACCTAAAGGATCCAGTCTATGGTGACAGTTTTATTTTGTCTTTTTTTTTTTTTTTTTTTCAGAGCTGAGGACCGAACCCAGGGCCTTGCGCTTGCTAGGCAAGCGCTCTACCACTGAGCTAAATCCCCAACCCCTGGTGACAGTTTTATTCTCTGAAGATTCTGACATTTTCCTATGAGTTTTGATTTAAATATCAGCTAGGAGCCAGAACTCTTACATCTCATGTTAGAAAATACATGACTTGAATCTTCTCTTTGGTGTTACTAGCCCACACTTTCCCTCTCACCATGTCCTCTCTATCCCTGACTCAGTGTGACCTCTGAGTTAAAAGGTAAACTCCCGATTAGATTACTGTCACCCTGAGTTCTGAGGTCTGTTTATTCCCAGGTCATTACTGGCATTGTTCAGTCAAGTTATTCAATACCAGCACTCAGTAACTACTGATTTAATTCATTCTTAGCCCAAATGAAAAGCCGTGTGCACGTGTCTTACGTGATCTTCAAAATACTTCAGTCGTGAGAGGTAACTCTTCCTTGCTGTCACCATTCGGAACCAGGACTGAATCTGAAACACGGCAGACCAGAGAAACCATGATGGCCAGCACATAATCCTCAAGGTAGCCCACACTGCCTTCCTAAGAATATTATCAGCTGAACACCAGTAGTCTTGCATACCTGTGAATCTAGCACCCAGGAGGACTAGGCCAGCCTGGGCTTCATACAAGACCCTGTGTTAAAGGAAAACCAAGGACTAACAGCTTACCACACAATAGATAGATAGCAAAGCCTCCCCTTCATTTCTCACTCATTTTGTTTGTTTGTTTGGTTCTTTCAAGGTCTTCAAAACCCATTATATGTGGTCATTAACCTCACAGCCTTAATAGGAAAGGGCTGGGCTAAATAGTTTCATTTTCAACCCAGTAAGTAACAGTCACGAAAGCAAGGCAGTTTTCTGAGGTATAGTGAGTCAGTAAATCAAACTAAACTAAATCCAGGATTTCTTTCATCATCCCTTAAACGCAACTAATATGCACTTTAAAAAAAAACTGCGTTTATTCATTTGTGTACTGCATGTGTGCACACGCATTTATGCCATGGGGCATGTGTACTGGTTAGAGGACAATCTGAGGGAGTCTGCCCTCTTCTTCAACCAAGTGAGTCTTGGGGATCAAACTCACATGGTCAAGCTTGGTAGCAAGCGCCTTTATTGTGTGAGCCAGCTCCCCAGCTCCATCCTTTAGGTTGCCACAGAGAAGCGCTCAGGCGGTCTCAGTGGGGTGTGTTCTTACTGTTCTCTGAGGGAACAGACATATTCCACAGTGGACACTTTGCCTTGAAGGAGTGAGAGGACTCAGTGGGTCTAGCCCTGTCATTCTCTGTCCCCACAATTTCAAATAACTTTCAACTTACCCATTTCAATTTCTTTCTGACCCTTACTGACTATCATCTAGATTTCCGAGTTGTCTACAAGTTCTTTTTTTTTTTTTTTTGTTCAATCCTTTTGCTTTTAGCTAAGAGTGGCCTCCACAGTCAGTACCTTTTCTTTCTGTAGTTCAGAGCTATTCATTCACTGGGTCACAGGCTTTGTGTCTGCCTAACACCTAAGCTTTTCTGCTGGTACATTTGGACACTCTTAAGTATTATTAGCAAACGCAACCAGAGGAACATGAGATCAGACTGAGTAGAGCAGAAAGAGGATCTTAGCTTTAAAAATCAATTTGGATTTTCCAGACAAAGAGCTGGGTACAAAACCACTTCCACATTAGATTCTTATATAACTGCATAAAGGATGTGAAACCATCACAGCCATATCAACTCACTAGAAGATGTTCCACCCCCGGAACTGACTTGCAAGGCTCACACATTTGTCTTCTAGATCCAGGATAAAATGTGAGGGGATGTGTAAGCCAAGCACTCGATATGGCGGAAAGCGATATTTACCTTCACAATAGAATCAACGTTACTAGCGAACACTTGTTGTCTGTCCAGATACTTCTGGCGTTGTTTGCACCCCTTCCAGAAAGCCTGAGGGAGAGAGTAGGTGAAGAGTGATGACTGACATGTAAGCTTTGGAAGCTGCAAGCACAGGACACATCTCAGGAGGCACTGAGTCAGGATGCCATGTCCAATGGTGGACACTTAACTGGGGCAGAGGACACTTGCTTATGAACAAAACAGGGCCAGCGTTGGAACAGCAGAGAAAGGGAAACTAACAACCAGGTTAGCACCCAGTTTTCTACTTGAAAGCTTAATTTTACCATGACCCTGCATGACAAAAGCAAACAATAAAAGGAATTCTTCTTATAGTATTAACTGGATTTTATTAATAGTATTGTTTGGTCACAATACAAAATGCTTGAAAACAGTGATTGACATATGTCAATCACTTTACTGTACCAAGTGGCCTATAGCGGGCTACTCTAGGAAGGTACTTCACTCAGTTGTGACTCCAAATCTCTAGAGATTATTATATTTATATTATATCCTATAATCTCTAAAGATATTATATTATGTGTCTATAATTGACCATTTATCATTTCATATGTTCCCACATAAAATGAGACTTATCTATGTATCTGTCACTATTTCCACTAGTTTCTCTCCAGAATGCGCTGTTAATTTTTTTCCATGCACATTTCCAAACATGTACACCATATCTACTCATACGTACATCATTATGTATTAAAATGCAAAGTGTATGTCATGTGTGTATCATTTTCTTCCTCTTGATAAAAAGAGTCCCCACAATATCCCAGGGTTTGCTTTCTCCTCTAAGTTACACGAAAGTCTCCAGTTAACACATACATGAAATATCTATATTAACAGACTCAGACAAAGCAGATCTACTGGAATTAAAACTTCAAAGCTTAAAGAGAAAGACATAGAATTCTGACAAATTAAATGTAAGACATATAGTATCTTGCTTCTGTATAGATGAAACCTCTGGTAACTCAGCTGCCTTAGAAAGGATAGACTGACTATAACTTAGCAATCTCCCTACAGAGAGGCATTAGGCTGTCACCATTTTTTTTTTTTTTTTGCAGTAAACAACCTTATACATAAGAAACAGGCAAAATATGTATTCTATTTCCCCAGTAACGGAAGTCAAACCTAAGCAATTTTAATGTCCCTAAATTTTTATAGTTTTTTTAATATTACTATTTGTACATTTATATAGCTATTAGTGTATTAATGTATGTCAGTGTGTGTGTATGTGTCTGTGTCAGTGTGTCAGTGTGTGAATGTGTGTACACAACTTGCAGAAGTCAGTTTTCTCCTTCCTCCAGACAGGTCCTGGCAACAGCATCCTTACCCACTGAGCAATCTTGAAGGCCCATTTTCAATATTATTAAGGTCATATGAATTTATGTTTAACAGAGTTCATGATCTTTTATTTGTTTAAGGGCAAGATAACACTATGTGGTTCAGGCTAGCCCTGAATTCACAATCCACCTGCCTCAGTGTCCCAAGCCCTGGGATTGTAGGTATGTGCCACTATGGCCAGATTCAAGATTTTTCTTTTTAAAATGAGAATTATAAAAAGTAGTTATTTATTTCAGGTGGTGGTGGCACATGCTTTTAATCCTAGCTCTCGAAAGGCAGATGCAGGTGGATTTCTGAGTTCGAGGCCAGCCTGGTCTACAGAGTGAGTTCCAGGACAGCCAGGGCTATACAGAGAAACCCTGTCTCAAAAAACTAAAAGTAGTTATTGCACAAGGGAATCAAATGACTGATTAAAAGGTTGAAACTTTTTCTGTATGTCAAAAATAAAAACATATTAAAGATGTTATTCACATTAGCCAAGACTTAAATACACATGGCAAAAAAAAAAGGAGATAAAGGAATTAGAATTATAGTACTATATTTTGGGATAGATGAAAAGGCATTATTATAAAGGTGCCAAGTTCAAAAAGATCTCCCCCTCCCTCAATTTTTTTTTTTTTTAAATCCAGGCTGAAGAGATGATTCAGGAGATAAAAATACTGGCTGCTGTTCCAGAGGACTCAGATTTGGTTCCCAGCACCCACTTGGTGGTTCAACAATCATTATATTTCCAGTTGCAGGGGATCTTCTAGCCTGCAGGGGCACAAGTAAGCACATGGGACATACTATACTGGCAAAAGACCCATAAAAATATAGTTAAAGAAAAACAAGACAAAAAAAAACCCCCCCAAAAAAAACAAAAACAAAACCATGAACACACACACAAAAGCAAAACAAAACAAAATTAAAAAAACAAAACCGAAAACCCCAATGTATATGTGTGTGTGTGTGTATGTATGCATATATATGTGTGTGTGTGCGCGTATAAATCTATACTCAGAGCAAAAACAAAACTGGTATTAGCCCAAGGTCTCTTTCTGCTTTTCAAGTATCAACTAAAGTTCAGAAACTCCATTCATCCTGACTAACTTAGATTTACAAAGGTGAGGAACTGGTCTGTGATACTAACAGAGTACCCAGCCAGCCTGGAGCCACTTTCCTTGTCTACCGGCATTATTTGCTTATTGTATTTATGATTCAACATTCACTATTTGCAAGACTTTGGTATCATACTTCATCTATACAGCTATACATTATGTAGACCTCCTCAGAATCTTTCTGTTAGAAATATTCATTGCTACTTTCTAAACAAAGGTGGCTGAGTTAGTGGATATTTTATCTTTACAGGAACAGAAGAAATACTATCAAGAGGCTAGGCTGACTCCATAACAGGCTTCAAATTGGCAGTTCAAGAGAAGAGGCCTAAATCTCTGTTTCCAAGAACTAGGCAAGTCCAGGCAAGTTCGGCCCTCAGAAGCTGCCCCACCACCTGGCCTGAGGCAAGGACAATGGGTCAGCAGTAGTTTCCAGACTTCCTCAGCTACTTCCTCAACAAGTTTCCAGACCTACCCAGCAAAAGTTTCCCAGGTAATAAAAAGCCCACAGGGATGGAGTAAGACAAAGGTCACCTACTCTGGAATCCCCTAAGGTGCTTTAAATCAGGCTTGCAGGTTCACTGTGTGGTCTCTCTGTCTTGGTAATGAGAGACCCCAGCATGCTGAATATAACACTCTTTGTGTTTACATACTATTTGAGTCTGGGGCATCATTCTCCAACAAACCATGGACCCTTATGCTATATGCCTTATATTTAATTTGTCAAAATTCTACATTTTTCTCTCTCAGCTTTGAAGTTTTCAACCCAGTATGTCTGGTTCTTTCCATGCTCATAATCATAAACTACAAGTTCTTCCAATAAACAAGTATGGGCCTAACAGTGGAATAAAGAAGCTGTTATGTTGTAAAAGGAGACAAAAGTGTAGATCATAAAGCTAGTTAAAACAACTTTTTATAGTAAAATCATTCTCTTAGCTGCTACGGGAACTTGCAGGAAAAGTTACAGTAGTCACCTTATCCTGTTTTCTGGGGCTAGAAATATATTTACTGTGTGATGTTGAAATACTGATGACTACTGCACTTCTTTATAGATCTTCAGCGTTAATCTCCAGAAAACCAGGTATGCTGAACCAGCTGCCTTACTTGATAATGGGTACCCAAACTCTAATCATGATGCTAAAGTCAGTGTGATACAGGGTAGCTAGGAAGTTCTGAACAATTCTTTTCCCTCTTTCTAACTCCTAGCAAACCCACAAGGTCAGCACCAGGGATGCCCTAAGGAAACTCCCCAGCTTTGCATCCCTCAGGCTCTGAAGTTGCCTTCACATAAGCCATTCCTTCTCTTGGCCTGGATGCTTGTGGCCTTCAGTTCAGTAAGTCAGTAACTCCCAGGGCCGGGATTTAAATTTGTTACTTCTGTGTATGCTACATCTGTATGGATATCTTAGAGGCCTGAACAAGGTGTTGGGCCTCCTAGAGCTGTAGTTACAAGCAGATGTGAACCATTTGTCATGGATT
Organism: Grammomys surdaster; assembly: GCF_004785775.1. Taxonomy (NCBI): domain Eukaryota; kingdom Metazoa; phylum Chordata; class Mammalia; order Rodentia; family Muridae; genus Grammomys; species Grammomys surdaster. The sequence goes on from NW_021621185.1 coordinate 18,224,537, forward strand.
CTGGGATCTCAACTCAGATTAACTGATAAGCTATCTCTCCAGCCCACTCATCCTTTCCTATGAGACGTAACCCAGTTTTCGTTAGTCAGGGGAAAATCTTTCCACTGTAGTTATATGCTTGTCCTGTTTGGTAATTTTTCTTTATTTTTATCTCTTCCCACAGAAACACCAGCGCTCTTATTACTGGATCCCCACCCTGTGCCCCGAGTCACCACTACCACCTCATCACTGACAGAGCACTGAGCTCTTGAGAGCAGCACACCAGGGACTGTCTTCAATGGGAACTAGCCAGTTCAAACCCCACAGACCTGCCAGGCGTCAGGATTTTTACATGAGGAAATGTGTCTTTAGTCAGTTACTCTTTCTCTTCACTTTCTACTAAATTTCTCCCAACTCCAGGCCTGTTTCAATACTTCTCGATGTCTATTTTTCTCTAAACTTTCATTCATTTACACTTGATGATGTCATAATTTCCTTTACTTGCCAAGTTTGTTACTGATCCATTCTCCCTGCCTCCCCCCACAGTTTCATTATTAAATTCCTTGAGAATTTCAGTATAGATTTTCTTTTCAAAAAATATCAATTTTACTTCATTTATATTTTATAAATATATTTGTTTTCTATATATTTGATATAAATAAAATTTCCTTTACTTATGATGACTTTTTCTATTTCTTTTTTTTGTTTGTTTGTTTTTGTTTTTGGTGTTGGGGATTGGACCAAGATAGCCTTGGTAATGCCAGTAAACACTCTACCACTGAGCCATACACCCAGGCCTACACTTAAACAATTCTATAGGGACTTCTAATTGTTCTAAAACTGGGTGTTTTGTTGGGGGTGTAGCGCAGTGTACTTGCCTAGCATACACAAGGCAGTGAGTTCAACTGCCATCACCGGAAACAAAAATACAAATAGATTCTCTTTGGCTTCCCTCCAAAGGTGTTGGACTGGACACCTTCTGATGAACTCCAAGCTCGCTTGGATCTGGCGAGCTTGAGGCAAGAAGATTTGCTTCTGTACTCTCTTCTAAAAATTTTAAGACTATATATCTGGGCCAGTTACCTGTCTAGAAAACGTGCATTGTTTTATCTAGGGGGAAACCTTCTAGTATTTCTTTAATGTGGCATCCATTAGCAATTTTGCTGAGATATTAGGTTAACATGATGCTTTTTGCCTCCTGGTCATTTGGTTTTATGGGTCAGAAGGTTATGGGCAGTGTACTCACTTCTGGGCTGCATCAGTGTAATTACCTCACTGCTAGACCTCATGGGTTGTTGTTGGAAATTTGTTAGATGGAGGAAAAGAAGGCGTGATGGATGGGTTCAGTGACAATCCTGAACCACCGGTGACGTGGAAGAGCAAGGCCCCATGTGATCATTTTGGTCCTTTTTCAGCATTCTGGTTACTTCAGCACTGGGTTCCACTTCAAAGGGCAATCTCTAAAAGTGGAATCTTCAGGAAGATTCCCAATGGCAATATTGTTTCAAGACTGGAGAGTGCATGACTGGTTCAGATTGTATCACGCTGGTGGATATTTTGAATCTTGTACCTAATTAGAGTTAGCTTTTATGGATGTAGATGATTCTATTTTTAGGCTGTGTTTTCAACACTTAAGTTATTAGAAACTCCTTGGTTCACATAGAAAAAGCTAAGTGTCAGGTCTATAAAAGAGATTTCTTTAAAAAACAAAAAGTCATAGGTCCTGTTGACATCTTGAGAAACAAACAAACAAACAACCCAAAAACAAAAAGAAAAACAACACTCCAACATCTTTCATATGAAAGATACAAGACCACCAAATTATCCTCAGTCCCAAACAACATAAAAGCAAGGCACAGAAGTTCATCAATAGCCACAAAAGAGAAACTCTACCACCAAAACATCTCCAGTTTGGGAAACCTCACAGATACCAGCTAAAGCAAAGTCCTTCAAGCTCCACCCATCACTGATATGCTTGTGTTAGCCTCTGGAGAAAAGGACACACATATAGACCAGGGGAAGCTTGCTGGTGGAGGGTGATGCGAGAACACAGGAGAGACATCTAATTCTGTTAATTTCCTCCCCATGGGAAAGCTCAACTCATGCATTTTTGTTGTTATATCACAGTCTTTAAAGAGTGGGTGTGGATGATTTTTCCTGTAGGCCTAAACAAAGAGTGACGATTATACAAAGAAGATCCCTGGAGACGTTAAATGTGCCCAGCTCATCTGTCCTTCTGTTGGCTCAGGCTAGAAGAAGCGTGACATTAATGATCATCCACTAAGCCCTAAAACTCCAAGTTTAGCAGTAGACGGACACGTGGAGAAACTGCTATTTAGAGAAGCACAATTTCAACCCCGAGCTGAGGTATCCATTCCACCATACTGATGGCAGGTAGATCTGAGCAAGCCCTAATACTCTTCTGAGGGCCACAAGTTTAAACACATCATCACTAAGTCCCCATTTTAAAGGCTTCTCAAAAAAGGGCAGGAAGAGCCTGCATTGGCACTATCAGAATGTTGGTAGTTGATGGTGCTATTTTCTAAGCATTTTCGGAAGACAGGACAATGTGCTGTATCAGTGGTAGGTGATTCGCATACAGGACATTTTGCTGTAACTGCAGTACTAGATTTGCATACCTGTAGTTTGACCACGCTCTCTGTTTGTTCATGTAAGAATGCTTTCCTAGCTTCAAACTCCTCCCTCAGGATGGGTCCTGAGCTTGTGGCTTCAAAGCGGACAAGCATGTCTTCTGAGGCAGACCACATGTTCTCACGGATGTAATCTGATGTGACTTTCTCCACAATGTCCTGGCAAGAGATACATCTTAAGGTTACTCTCCACACATCAGGCAAAAGGAACATAGAGACCAGCTTCTGGGAATGATGGCTTTTAGGAAACAAAAGGAGTAGTTCTTTCGGACTTGGCTCATAGACAGATTTAACAAGAGCCAAGGGCTGAGCTGGCTTAGCTTTTTTTCTAAGTGACATGAGTTTTGAATCCTCTGAGCTTGATGGCAGTGGTACAAGAAGGTAAAGAATGATCTCATGTGATGCTGGCCTGAATCACAAACTGTAAAAGGGTCAAGGCTGACTACTATAAGAATGGACCTCGCCTCCAACTCTCTCAGGCTACTGGGGCGGGAAGGGGGGAAGTGGCAGTACCTATAAAGTCCTAGGTTCCCCTTCCCCTTCCCCAGCTTCAAATGATGTACCAGGGGAAATCAGATACTTGAGGCAGGAAGCAGGTGGGAGAGGAAAGACAGATGTAATCAAGGGCAGACAAGAAGCCCAGAGGAAAGAGACAAAAGGAGAAGCAGGATCCTGACAAGTTCTGCTGTGGGCTCCTGATGGATTTCTTCTCACACTTCCACAGACGCAAAGACTGAACCCATCCCTATTGCTGAAGACTCTGTTTTTTTTCTTTTTTCCTTTTCTTTCTTTTCTGAGACAGGGTTTCTCTGTGTAGCCCTGGCTGTCCTGGAACTCACTCTGTAGACCAGGCTGGCCTCGAACTCAGAAATCCGCCTGCCTCTGCCTCCCAAGTGCTGGGATTAAAGGTGTGCGCCACCACTGCCTGGCTAGCTGAAGACTCTTATCTTGGCACGCTTGCAAGCAGCAGCTGGCTCGTATAAGCAATAAAAGGGAAATCATTTAAAGGTGCATAGAAAGCTCTAAGATAAGGCATATGTAAGTGTACTCATTGAATAAAGACAATAACTTCAGGTTATAATGCAAGAGATGAATATTCAATGCAACTAAAAGCTGCATCTGGGCATCTTTGGATGTCACATGTATCACTTTTTTTTTTTTTTTAAAACTCAAATCTTCAGTGCTACTCCGTGACAGTGTGGCACATCTTTTCAATCCTGGCATGGGATTTGGGGGGAAAACAGCACTAATCATCATTCTCATATTCTTTGCCCCAACTTGTAAGCATGTTAATAAACTACATCCTTCAGGTTTATTCTTCTCATTGGCATTTCTGTCACACATTTTCAGGACACACTTCCTCCCTCGTACTTGTAGCACGTATTTCTATACTGCAGCATCTCTGGGGCTATGGACTTTTACTTTCAGTTATTTGTTTTTGAGAGAGGGTCTTAGTAGGTAGTCTTGGCTGGCCTGGAATACGTAGAGCAGGATGGCCTCACAGAGATCCATCTACTTCTGCCTCCCGAGTGCTGAGACTAAAGGTGTGTGTCATCGCACCTAACGGCCACTGACTTAATTGACTTTTAATGGTACTAATATGATCTATAAGCAATGTATTTTTCTTCTCCAAGACAGAGTGATTATTAGCATCTTCTCTCTGAACATATTCTAACATCTGGATTCATCAGCAAGTCTCATGTCCTTTGAGCCCAACTTTCAGTCTTAAGCTGGAGGCAATCTTCCTGAGCATCCTTTCCCAAGTCTCCTCCCCTGAGAGACACCACTTAGCCTCTGCGTCGGAATAAATCTGTTTCTTGAGCTGCATCTTGTATTATGAATCCCAGAACAATGGCGCATCCTTAGATGTGCCAGCAGCTGCATTAGAAACAGCGCCAATGTTTGGGAGACTGGAAAAGTTAGATTAAAAACTAGAAGCCCTGGGGGAAAGCCTCTGTTTGTTGTTGACATAGTCTATGCAAGCTGTAGGATTAATCCTAGTTCCTCCATTCATCCTGTGCCTCATCTCCTCCACTTAGGAGCATTGAAGTTGATGGTATATGCTCCCCCACCCCTGGTGAGTGATGAGTGACTACACTGACTTGTGGGGCCTCGAACAGCACTATGCTTGTTTGGGCTTTCACAGGACCCACTTGTAGGGCTACTTACTCACTCTTGCTCATTCTTGATTATTTCTGACTTTAACTTACTTCTGACATCTCATTACCATAAAAAGGTTTATCCTAATACACATCCCTCTGACTTTACTTCTATTCTTCACTGCCCCACCCCACTTCCCATAATTCACAGAATTCCGTGAAGAAGGCCATGTTAGCAATAGCTACCTGATCGTCTTCTTATGGCTTAGTTCTAGGTGTTTTGTTTGATTGATTTTGCTTATCTTTTTGAAAGGAAACTTATAGAGAATAGCAACTTATGTTCTAAGTATGTATGTTTTAAGAACTTTGTGTTCGTTTTTTTTTTTTTTTTTTTAAAGTAAATCTAATACAGGATGGTCACAGGGACCAGTCTTTTGCCAAGCTCTTTCTTTTGTTCCTTTATATAGGACAGGAGAATTGAAAATAAGAGGAAAGTGACTTAGAACAGAGCCTATAAAGGGTGCTTTGGACCAATGTTTTCTATAGCTTTACTCTTAAGTTGTTTTTCTATTTTCTTTGCAAATATTTAGAACTGAGTTCTTGTACATACAAAACAATAACAAAACCACTTACTGTGTGCTTGGGAATGCATTCAGACTAAGATGGACTACAGCACAGAGCCTGTAAAGGGTATTTTGGACCAATGTTTTCTATAGCATTATTCTTATTGTTTTTTTTTTCTTTGCAAAAATTTAGAACTGAGTTCTTATACACATAAAACAACAGCAACAAATCTTCTGTGTGCTTGGGAATGCATCCAGACTAAGATGGACTAGGCAGACAGGAGAAATCACAGAGAATCTAAAGCTTAGGCCAATGTTCCATAGAAGAGGAGAGAATATTAGATCAATGATGCTAACACAGACACTTCTGAATGGGCTTCTTCATCTTGTACATAATACAGCAATGCTCTAATAGCCAACAATAATGTATGTACTAACACATATGCACTGCTTCTATCAAACTCAAGTGTTTTGTTATATAGGTCTCTGATTAAAAAGGGATTGTGTAGGGGCAATTCTGATGCTATGGTCCTGATCCCCAATTGGTTCTTTATCTGACAGTAAAGAAAGCCATAGGCCAATTGCTGGGAGGAAGCAATAGGTGGGACTTCCAGGTCCCTGGAGAAAAGGAGACAGATGCAAGGAAGGAGGGAAGTTTTGCCATGTTTTGGAGAGAGAGAAGAACCAAGAAGCCATGTGAGGGCTCGGGAGGAGCAGGGTTCAGGGATGTTTAGTAGGGACTAGATGTATCTTAGCACCTAAAGTTTAGGGCAGGTAGAAAGTGCAGAGATAAGAAATAGATAAGGGCACAATTTGCCAGGCGGGAGATAGTAGTGTCCAGTAATTGTTTCAAGAAGGCAAGTTGAAAAGGAACAATTGTGTGCGTGTCTTTTATCCTTGGATTCAAGGGAAGCTGGGTGGGGGTGGGTAGTGTGGCCTGTTCCCAGAGCTAAGGCAGGGTAGAAACAGCCACATGCAAAAGGATGGGAAAGAAAAGAGAAATTGTTTTTGATAAGTAAAATATGGTCAGCTAAAACTTACAAATATGGGTCAAAGATCCATTCAAAGAGATCTCTAGTAATAAAATAAAAGTTCAGATGCACTACATCATGTTTAGATTTGGATTAGTATGGTATAGGAGTACGTGACTTGAAAAAAAGTCATGTATAAAATATTCAATTGTATTTAGATGCTAGAACATGCAAAGCTTCAAAAAAATGACACCAAACAATGAAAACATGCTGACAATTATCTCAGAGACGCAGACATTTAAAGTTTTTCTACCAGATGATTGTACTTCAATGTTGTCTGTTCCTAAAGCTACCCTGAAGATGGCTGTGCTTCTCTGTGGCAGAGATGCCCATTCCAGCACTTCATGGGAAAAATGGATTTTGCCTGGAATAGTTTCATATTAAGCGTTGAGCAAAGGGGGGGAGGGAAGACATAAGACATATCAACAACTAAGAAATTTGTATGAGTCAACTGTCACTTTGATAAGAAAAACTTGAAGGTTGACTTCTTAGACTAAGCTGTCATCTCAGGTGAGTGGCAAATGTGTCTTCCCCTTGTTCTTTTTGGTTTGGCTGTGCCAGGACATGGAACTGTTTTAATTTAGCACGCCAGTACACTCAACTCCAGTTCAAGAAGAATATTCCTACACACCATTCAAACTGATCAGACTCTCCCATCACTTCCGGGATGAACCGGCCAGCTATCACATGTCTCATTATACTGTACAGTTTTCCACCAAACGACCACCTCCTACCTCAATTTCTTCTCTTGTGAGCCATGATTCTTTAGACAAGCATGAGTCAGGTAGGACCCAAGAACCTTCTTTGGAATCCGTGTTGTAATAGTAGTTATATTTCTGCTGCACGTTGAGTTTGACCCATGAACCTTCACTGGACTCTAAAGAAGAAGAGTCTGTTAATGTCTAGAGAGGACCAGAGCTCTTCTGCTTTCCCGTCGAGAAGCTCAGCAACATAATAGTTACGAGGACTCTGGTTAGAAAGGGATGGGGAGTGGGAGGAGGTAACCAGTACTGGTAAGTCAAGTCTGGTAGACTAGACAGAGGTTCCAGTACATACAATAATGTAGTAAAACCATATTTGTTTTGTTTTGGTTTTGAGACAAGGTTTCTCTGTGTAGTTCTGGCTATTCTGGAACTCACTCTGTAGACCAGGCTGGCTTGAACTCAGAAATCAGCCTGCCTCTAGTAAAACCATTTTTAAGTAAGTGTTCAGTTGGTCTATGTTACAGTCACTAGAAATGACATAGTAAAATGGAACGAATTTTGAGTATTCAATAGTAGCTCCTTACTACCTGACCCCCAAGTTGGGGAAAGAGAAAAATCTAATACTGACTTTGGATTCCAACTCTTTCATAGGGATAGCTTGAGTCAAAAATGGCCAATGGAAATCAAAAGTGAATATGTAATGCATGTTACCTGTAGATGCTGACAACCTCACAAGCAGATGGAGGAGACCAATGAGCAGAATGTATTTGCTAATAAAGTCATCCAGAATGTTCTCTGACAAGAACTGATTTACAAGGACCATGACCCATATATAAGGCAGAGATGAGCTACTTCTGGGGACAAATTTATTCAAATTACAAAATAAAAGACCTTCAGCAACATGAAGGCCAGTGAAAATAGAGAAGACAGTTCCTGATTTGACTCAGGATGCTCTCTATAACCACATAAAAAGAGAAAAAAAATTGCCTTTTGGGTAGGTGGGAAGAGGCTACAAAAGTCTGTGGCAGTCATGGCTTACACTGGTGGAAAAGAATGCTTCTTCCTCACAAATCTATGGGCCACACATTATAGTATATTTAGATATCCTTACTTTTGTTAATTAGCCTTTAATTAGTTCTGACCCAAACTAGAGGTCTAAGATCTACCCTAACCACTGAAAAATTCTGACTAAACTAAGACAACTCCTGCTAAGACTCACCATCTTTCCAGGTAAACCAAAGTTTGAGTGACGGTCTTCATAAAATGTTTTAATATATTCAAATAACTGAACAGAATAACCAAGTCATATAAGTATGTGCTCATTCTTTTTGGTTTTAAGTACTCAAGTGTTTAGTTTGTTAGTGTCCAAAAAAGTAACAGCTTTCTCTTTAAATGGGCAGTTGGACAACTGTTGGTCTTTTGCTTTTAATTAAATATGTATGTGTGTGTATATGTATGGGTATATGTGTCTGTGTATGTGTGCGCATGTGTGTGTGAGCGCATGTGTGTGTGTTCGTGTGTATATGTGTGTGTGTATGTGTCTGTGTGCGTGCATGTGTATGTGTGTGCCAGCACATGTATACCATGGCATATGCATGGAAGGCAGAGGACAACTCTTTGGAATCCGTTTCCTCCTTCTATCATGGGTTCTAGGCATAGCAGTTAGGTCATCAAACTTGTACACTAAGTCATCTTGTCAGTCCCTACTGTCTCTATCCATCTTCTTTACTAAGCATACTGTTTTCATGGTCATCTATATTGTAGCACGTATCTTCTTGATCCCTTTGGTGGCTGCTAATATTGCAGTATGCGAATGTCACATTTGCTTACCTATTCCTGCTTCACCTCTCCCATTCAACACTGTATAATTACATACCATTGTCTCAAAATGGTTAAATAAAGGCAATTATTAGTATAAAGACCTGCTTATATTTTCTCAGTTCTATGATGTGATGTCTATGCATTACTGGTGAGATAATTGCAGCTTAAAAAAAGAATCTAAAACTAGTTCCTTTGTCATAGATGCTAAACATTTTAGAAATATTGATGCGGAAGCAATAATTGTCTCAAAATTTAAGAAACCACTGTGCCACAGAAACCACCATATTTGAAGTGACAAGCTTGTGCTAAGTCATGGGGGATGCTCACCACTGTCAGCCTTTGACTCTTTCGCCTTCACCAGAGTATCAAAGTACTTGTTGGCACATTCTGGGAGTATGTTATTGCTAGTACTAGAAGAAGACTTGAGCACAGTCAAGAGATGATCGGATTGTTTTCTATCCAAACACTCATTGACATCAACGACCAGTGTAACCCCTGGGTAATGAGAAAAGCAAAGTTTCAGTTAGTCATTACTTTGTACTTATATAAGGTATATAATCACGTAATTCAACCTTGTAGAAATGCATTGGTATTTTGCTATTAAACCTTTTCTCTTTCTGACAGTCTGACCGTACATACCTGGTCAATCACTAATTCACCTATCAGTTTGGGTTGTGTAAAGAAGGTTCTATGGGAGCATGGTATGTCAGAGGTCTAACATTCTCTGGTTAGGCTTGCGTAGGGATGAGGGCTAACTTGGTGGGGCTTGCTGTGATGTAGTCTATTGAGTGTGCATGAGAGGGAAGCTTTGCTTGAGGAATTGTGAAGTTCGAACTGGTGTGTGGGCATCTCTGGGGAAATTGTCTTGATCATTACTTGATGCAGGAGGACACTGCCCACCGTGGTTGGCACCATCCTTAGGTTAGTAGTTCTGGGCTGTGTTTGAAATCTAACTAAACAGCTAGAGAGCAAGCCAGCAAGCAGAGTTCCTCCACGGTCCTGGCTTCCAGGTTCCTACCCTGACCTCTGTTAGTGATGAATTGTGACCTAGATAGAGTAGCCAAATAAAGTCTTCCCTCTCTTAAGTTGCTTTTGGTCAGAATAAAACTAGAACTGAATACATGGTTGTCATCAAACTATGTTTGCACATGCCTAGTGTTATGGGTAATACTATACACAGATGTAGCTGAAGGACTAAGAAACACATGTTGACTTTTGCTAGCTTGGAGTCCAGAGATGCTCACAAACAGTATCAGGGAACTTCTCCAGCAAACTCCACTGGCTACTGAATGATGGGTACCAACAGCAGCGAGCCTTTGCCCTTGTGCTGAGGAGCGAGGTTAACAGTGGTGAACCTCAGCCATCATTTCTTCTTTCTTAGAATTGCTCTGCAAGATGAAGAGGTGACACTTGAGATGTCTGTGGTCTCAGAGGAGTAGGAGGAACGAGCAAGTGACAGAGACTTCCTCAAAGATGAACTACACGGGACGGTTGCATTGAACTAACATGCCAAGCTAATTTTCCTTGAGAGATGAATGATATAGGGACAAAACTCTTCAATACAGAAATGTTTCCTGCAATTGAATATGGTGGGCAGAGAGCTACCACACGGGTGGATTTCCAGTACCAGCTGGAACTGGTTGCTGTGAAGATCTAAAACCCTCCTCTGAAAAATCCCAACCAACAGCTGAGGCCCTATTGATCCTCATTTTACTCATAGTCTGTGGTATACAGTAGGTGCTTAATGCTTGTTGAGTTGTACCGGGCAAGCTAAGTGATACTTTGGATCAGTATTCTGGGTTTATTTGCTTTAGCAATACATGTACCCCAAAGTCCTTGGGTGTTTGGCGTCACTTCCTGCTCACATCTGCATGCCAGTGTGGCAGCCAAACTGTGGAGTTTGTGGCTTCTGCTAGAAACAATCATGGACTTTAGAATTATGTCTATGGGAAGAACAGGTAGGCTCCTGTGTCTGTCCCAGGGGTCCCCAGGGAGAACATCAGATCAGTTCCAATGCCAAGGGATGCAAAACATCAATTCTGATGATTTTAGTGCTCACTCTGTGGCTTGTGGTTGAGTCAGAGATAGTACAAGACAACAGAGAACTGATCTTCCGAAAGTCAAATACATTTCTGTTGAAAAATGTTAAAATCTCCTATAAACCTCTTAGGAGACAAAACAAAAAAACAGAATTTGCTTTATATTTTAAGTCACACCCCGGTGGGGCTCTCTTTAAGGGATGCACTCATAGGGAGATTAAACACCCAACACAGCAACTACTGGCTCTTTAATGTGTAAAGCATGGGTAGGCATACGGTACACAAACAGGTATACAACATGTCTGTGGTATTGTAATGTTGGGATAAGGAAAGGTTAAGGGGAAATTATTTACTCCTTGGGGTACAGTGATGGGGGGGGGGAAGGTTGAGAAATACTGCCCTAAGGACTCAAATGTTGGGGGTAGATACTCCAGTGAAAACAAACACTTAGGGCCTTGGCCCCTCTCTACTCTCAGTCTGGCCCATGGACACATCTATGGGCCAATGCCTTTTGTTAAACCATCTAGGTTTATTCAGACCTACAGTGAGAGTTTGTTTTCATGCAAAGAAGGAAGACTGATTTTAAAGACGATTCCTGTTGAAATCAGGACGTTCTCATGTTAATGTCTGACCATAGATAGCTTTCACTGTAAAAACCAAAACCATCCTATTTTATCGTTACATATTGTAGGAGGGATCACAACCCTTGTAGCATGGGGCAGGACTCAGAGAGCGCAGAGGAAGTTCTGATGGACAGGGGAGAGCAAGGAAACCACATGAGCAGAGAAACTTCAAATTTCCCTAAAGTCAAGGGACCAGAAGTCTCCATGTGAAAAACAGACCCGACGCTCACAGGCTCCGTGTAAGGAAAACCAGGAATGCAGTAAGTTTTAGGTTGTCTGGGTCTCTAGGAAGGGGGCATTGAAGGCCAAGTGTCTACACAACAATCGAATTTCTTTCAAGTGCCTTGGCAGACCACGGCTATCTTCAGTGTATATGCAAATGGAAAACTCTCTGACACCCCTCTTGAATGTATGTTTTCCCCTTAAGCACTAGAGTCTTAGGAGCGACTTCAAAGTTCCTAAGGGCATAAAAGTCCAGGTCAGAAAAATTAACACATTTTTTTTTCCAAGCTAAGGAAATAAAGTCCAGATGTTCCTTACATATTCTCTATATCTGGGGAGAAGGACTATGCTGTTCCCACAGTGTTCTGTGACCTGATAGGATGACACAGAATCTAATCATGCCACAGAATGGGTGGCTAATTTATACTTTTGGGACTCTCATTCAGCTCTGTGTTAGGGAGTCTGTTACTATTATCAACTCAGAAGCCATCTCAGATTCTTCTTTGATAATAGAGGTATAAAACACAATACAAATTTTGATCCTTTGAATTAATGTAGGGATCCTGCTTATGGGATTCCAGAATGGGGCAAGCAACCATAAGGTGTATTAGGCAGGCTCACTGGATCCCCTGAGAGGAGGGAACCCCATCAATCACCTGACTTTCAAAAGCCTTCGCTCTGGGGCAGAAATGGTGACATTTTGGATCTGCTGGGAATGGGATTCATTCACAGTTAGCATCACTGAGAAAAATCTTCTGATGTCTTTTATGTACTACTCCCCATCCCCCCAATCACCAGGCAAAAGCCTACAGGTCTTCTGGGAATCAGGTTAACAATAGTATTTCCTGGCAGTGAAGTGACTGACACCCTATCTGAAAGAGATTTGTCCTATCCTTCATTCATAGAGGCTGTGGGTTTGTCAACAGTATGGGACTTCGGGGGCCCAGAACTGTTTTCGTGATTCAAGTTGGATCTTTCTCTTAAACTTTTTCTTACATATATATATTTGTGTGCATGTGTGCGTGTGTGTGTGTGTGTGTGTGTGTGTGTGCATGCCCACACATGGAGAACAGAGGACAACTTATGGGAGTCTGCTTTTTACCACATGGGTTCCAGGAATCAAACCAGGTTATCACACTTGGCAGTAAGCACTTTTACCTACCACAGCATCTCACTGGCTTACTTTCTTTTTCTATGACTTAGAACTCTTCCATCTATACAGCTCAAGAGAGAGTTTCATAGCCATCAATCAGTTTCATGGACAAAAAGATCAGGAACAACTGACCAACTCCATCACTCTCTAATTGAGAGTATTTCAGAGTCAGCTATCAGATGCAACCACCCCCATCTGCCCTTGGTGACTAAGAGCTGACACCAGTCCCTGTGAGAGTCTGACCTTGCATTTTCCACTCCTTGCCTCCCTCCTCCCCCTCCACCCCACCGCCTTTTGGTCTGATTCTGAGAAAAACTTCTACTAACAACAGAAAGCATAAAAAATCGAATAGACATTTATTGTGAACAAATAGTTTTCTAAGGATCAATCGAGGGGAAAAAGGATTCAATTTAAACATAAAATTTCAGTCTGCAAAACATTTTTGCTGTCTGGATTTTTATTTTGGCAACACTGTCAAATTTTGTTGGTGATAACACCTGGTCACTGAGAACAGGGCAACTAGCTAGTGACATGTTGATTTAGATATGCATCTGAGACTGTAAACGGAAAAGCACTCAGATCTCTCCAGAAATTTGAGTGAATGACTTCAGGTGCGTACCCACATTTTTTTTTTTTTAAAGCAAGGCAGGTTGGGCAAACAGAAGGTGAGGACTTACATTGCTTTGCTCTGTTCTCGTCCACGTTGGCCTCATCAATGGCTTGCTGTATCTCATCCAGCCAGAGAACTTTAGAAACACTCTTAGGATCCTGCAACAGTGGCATAGAATCAGAGAACAATGAATCCTGATGGAACCCGATCAACGCCACTCTTCGGGAGTCATTTTATTATCACCTCCTACTTCTTATTCAGCAAGCACTAGGTAGCTCCACCATGCAGCACAAGCTGGTGACAGGCAGGCCACAAATCCTCATCCAGATTATTCCGTCGTTCAGTGGGTCTCAACCTGTAGGTCATGACCCCATTGCGGTTGCATATGCATATCAGATATCCTGCCTAGCAGATACTGACATGATAATTCATAACAGTAGCAAAATTTCAGTTATGAAGTAGTAGCAGAATAATTTTATAGTTGGGGGTCACCCCACACAAGGAACAGTATTAAAGGGTCACAGCATTAGGAAGGATAAGAAGCATTGCTCTCCATGGCCAGCTGTGTTGCCGTCCCATGCAGCCTCATTGCTTCCAATTTGGTCTGCACCATAACTGATCTCTATAAGAACCCATGCTCATTTCAAAATGGATGTCTCACTACACCACTCCTCTGTTTAACCTTAGAAAGCAACGTAGGCTTTCTTCTCAGGACCACGGATCTAGGACCAGTGATGGGGACCTTGCCTGGCTCTCATCCCTGTTCTAAGACTTCCTTCAGACCATTGCGCTCTGCCCTCGCTGGCTCCTGCCATATCTCATAACTCAGATGCCACCTCTATTAAAAAGCCATCCATGGCTACGTAGTTAAGCATTCAGGAACCGTGGTTGGGAATCTAAGCGCCAAGATGTCCGAAGATGTCAGGGGATGCTTTGAATTTGAGGGAAACAGTACTAAGTGGCTTAAGAAAGAGGTGACAGCAGCAGCGAACATGCACAGAATTTGTTTTAGTGTCTTACATTTGTGTGAATTCTGAAGATTTTGCTACAAGCACAATGCTGGCAGATATTAAATGGGACTTCAAGTCAATTTTATGAGCAGACATTAAGTACATTCAGGAAAGATTTAGAAGTCCACTTTTTAAAAGATTTACTTTATTTCTAATGATGTGTACGTGTGTCTCTCTTTATGTGCACATGGGTGCAATTGCACTTCAAATCCAGAGAGGGCGTCTGATCCTGGAGCTGGTTATGGGCATTTGTGAGTTCCCTGACATGAATGTTGGGAACTGAACAGGTCTTCTGTAAGAGCAGTGTGCACTCTCAGCTGCTGAGCCATCTCTCTAGCCTCTCAAACTCTATTGTCAAATTGTGAGTGCTCATTTACACGGAGGAGTAAGTGTTGTGCTCCACACTTGGAACCAAGACGCCTAGGGGAAGCTGTCGAGATAGCTCAGCTGGAAGCCCAAGGTCCTGAGTTTGAGTCCCTAGGACCCATTAGGAAAAAAAAAATAGATAGCAAGCAAACAAGCAAGCAAGCTAGCCAGGATTGGTAGTATGCCATTCTAATCCCTACACTGGGGAGGCAGAGACAGGAAGATTCCTGGGGCTCATTGGTCAGTCAGCTTCACTGACAAGTTCCAGACCAATAAGAGACCTTGTCTCAGAAAACCGGGTGGAGAACATCTGAGGAATGACACCTGAGTTGTCCGGTGGCCTCCATATACATTTACATGCCTATGCCCACACACCTATTTGAATATATGCACCCCTCCTCCACATGGGTACCCACATACATGAACACACACGTAGATGCGTATACTCATGCATAGCTGTAGCACATAGAAAAAATCAACTCTGGCATTGGAATCCTTTGGGGTAAAACTTCATCACTGAGGGCTCAGGAAGTGTAAGGGTCTGGTCTGGAAGGAGAAGAGATATCCCTCGGGAGCAGTGCGAGATAGTGTGCGTGGTGAGGTCTCATAAACCAGACCCATGCTGCTTCCTCCGGTGTTACTGGGGGGACACACAGTACTCTAAAATATTCATGAGGCCTGTTTCCTGAGTCATCACCAGCTACCGCTGCCACACGGGAACCATTGGCAGGCAGCTTGGTAATTGCTTAGGAAATGAAATTTTGGAAGAGCTTTAAGCAAAACCAGGGAAAGAATATGAGGCTTGAAGAAGAGGAGACAGGAAAGCAGAAATCAAAAAAATCATTTACTCTGTGTGTGTGTGTCTGTGTGTGTGTGTGTGTGTGTGTGTGTGTGTGTGTGTAAATGTGTGGCACATGTGTGGAGTTAGAGGACTATTTTGTGGAGTCAGTATTCTCCTTCAACCTTTAGTTGAAGTTCAAAGTTCAAGGGTCAAACCCAGGTCACCGGACTTGAGTAGCAAGCAAGTGCCTTTTACTCCCTGTGCCTTCTCTCTGGCCTTAGGAATTTTTTCCTGTTTCCAAATCCAATACTCCATACTTCCTAGGAATAGTTTAAAAATCTAGCACCATACGAGTTTCTCCCATCTCAGCCATCTTCTGAAGATGTGGTTTCCCTGCAGGAGACAGACCACACACACTGTTGCCTGGATGAGAAAATGGTGGCTGTCCCCCGCTGAAGATTAAAGTATTAGTCTCAGAAGCCAAACGGAAAGCTCAGACTTTGCAAAACAAAACAAATTTAAGCCAACAGTTTCGAGACCCTGTTGTACTAAAGGAAAGCTAAACACAAGACTAAAATTGAAAACAAAAAATGTTCCGATGTGAAATGAAATCCCCTTTTCAGTCACTGAACGGAAGACAGCGATGCAAGGGCTGGGCCTCCACCGGGCCACGGGGATGCGAGGGATGGAGGGCACGGAGGGGATGGAGGGCACGGAGGGCTGGGCCTCCACTGGGCTCCACAGCCAGGCTGTGCTTGAATGAGCAGTGGATGAAACCAGCACCCGGGCCACATGCAAATCACACCACACCTTCCTGAACTTGGGTGAAGCCAAGAAAGATCCCCCCCACAACCCCAGCACACACAAATTTTCTGGGTTTATTGTTTCTACAATATTAGAACATTCTACCTTAGCTTATGGTACCATAGGTGATGCAGTTGGAGTGTTAAATCTGACCTTTGGAAATGATGTAGTTTGGCTAACTTTAATCAAGATGAGAAAAGTTATTATTATAGATCTCTATTATTTCCTAGTTGCCTCTTCATCTCGTTTTAAAGTCTCATGTGAAGTTTGAATTTTCTGATTCTTGCTGCATTTTAGAGGTGGGATTGCCTGCCTTGGAATTTAAAATATATCAAGGCAAATGTACTATAACCGAGTTTTCTTTTTAATACTTTACTAAATGTACTTAACACTAGCGAACTCTACATTCTGATGGCTAAGATATAAATGTGATATACACGCTTGTATATCACATTAAATATTGTTTATCACATCACATATCACATGCTTATACATGCTTACATAGTAAGAGCGCGCGCACACGCGCGCACACGCACACGCACGCGCACGCGCACGCGCACGCGCACGCGCACGCGCACGCGCGCGCACACACTTATTGTAACCAAGGATCTGTACACACCTTAGGACAGTCAGACCATAGCTTGGTTTGGAATGGTCCAGTTCCCCAGAAGGGAGCTCATTTATGCTATTCCTGGTTTCAGCACCAAATGAAGGAAGAAAAGAAAAGAAAAAAGAAAAAAAAGAAAGAAAAAGGGAAGGAAACATGACTCCTAGGTTTAGTGTAGATAGAAGGGAGAGAGTAATTAGAGTCAGAGATATCTGGGAGAGGCCAGAGTATATAGGACCACACTGAGCTGTGCCATGTAGGAGAGGGGGAGGGGTGGGGAGAGGGGAGAGAGGGGAAACAGGTGAAGCAGCCAGGAAGCCTAAAGGCACAAAGAGAGTAGCTAACCAAAATAGTCGGTTTTTTTTTTTTTTTTTAGGGATGAGCTCCCAGCCTCCTGGACTGGAGAAGTTTAGGGTAGGGTGCAGGGTATGCCAACCAGGAGGGACCTGTAACAGGTAGGGGCTGAGGGATGCTGGGAGACCCTGGTGGTCAGTGTTCATTTTGATCTGTTAAATAGGCATCTCAGCCATTTGTCTCAGGTATGAAACCTAACACTTAACACCAATGAACTGTACTTTATGATAGCTAAGATATAAATGTGTATACACACACACACACATACATCTATCTATCTATCTATCTATCTATCTATCTATCTATCTATCTATCTATCATATCTCAAAATGCTTAGACCTGTTCGTCAAGATTCATGGACTAACAAGCTGGCGATGGTGGCACACACCTTTAATCTTAGCACCCAGGAGGCAGAGGTTGGCGGATCTCTTTGAGTTCAAGGCCAGCCTGGTCTATATAGATAGAGTTCCAGGACAGCCAGGTCACAGAGAAACCTGGTCTAAAAACAAATCAAATCAAATCAAATCAAATCAAATCAAATCAAATCAAAACAAAACAAAACAGACTAGAGAAAAAGTTCATGGAATAAAGCAAGTTCCTGTTCTTCAGTACTTTATTATAATTTTAATTTAGTTCCATTCAAATAGGGTTTTTTGATTTTGAGACTATTTTGAGACTATTTGTTACCCGACGCTACAGAGTTATTAAATGGTGTAGGACACACTGATATATGGCAAATGAACCTTCTTCCTAGAAACAACACAACTAAGTTCCTGACAGGCACTAAGGACTCTCAGGGCAATGGAAGGTAGGTTGAGAATTTTCTTCTTCTTTCCCCCTCTGAGATAGGACCTTGCTGTGTTCCTGAGGCTGGGCTAGAACTCACAACATGGCCAAGGGCGGCTTTCAGCTCATTATAGTGGCCTGTCTGTTAAATGCTGGGGTCATAAATATGCGCTAGAGAAATTTAGAAACAGTATAGTACTGATACAATTTGAACTTCTCAATGATTTGCGAGGACTGAGGATGTAACTCCTGGCCTAACATCTGAAGCCCTGGGTAAAGTCTCAGCTACCCAGAGGCAGGGGGAGGAGGCCCAGGAGCTTACGTCAATTTTCAGCTACATCTTGAATTCAAGGCAAGCCAGACTATATGAAGCTCTGTCTCAAAGAACAAAATAACCTAAAATAAAAAATGGGGGTGTATTTGCTTTTCATGATTAATTTAGTTTATAACTATGTGATCAGTTTAGGAACTAAAATTTGAAATAAAGTACAAATTCATTTTGACTTTTGAAAAAGAAATTTCATATTATATTTTGATCATACTTTGCCCTCTCCTCAACTTCCAGATCCTTCCTGCCTCCCTAACACCATATCCTTTCTATTTATATTTAAACAAATAATAAAAAGGAACAAAAAAATAAGAAACACACACACACACATACACACAAGTCCAACAAAATGGAAACCCAAATATACAAAGAAAAAGACCAATAAGACAGAAAAAAAATTGTCCAAACAAAGCAATATGAGATGAAAAGTCTACAGAAATCCCACTGAATTCCCTTTGTGTTAGCCAACCACTTCCTGGGCCCAGGGCCTACCCTGACATGTGGCTAAGACACCCAGTGAGAGTCCATTGGAGGAAACCACTCTTTTCCTGGCCAATGGATAGCAACTGCAGAACTTTCTTGGTGAGTGGTAGGAGCCCTGGTTCCCTTCCCCTTCTCAGCTCTGGGATCCTCCTTGAATCTGTAGGGCTTATGTGTGCTGCCTTCTCTGTGAGTTCATATGTGCACCAGTCCAGTTTTATCCGGAAGACACTGTTTCCTTGGAGTTATCCATCCCCTTTGGCTCTTAGCAATCCTTTTGCCTTCTCTTCCGTATAGATCTCTGAGCCTTGAGGGGAAGGGTCTGATGAGTGTTCCAAAGTCTCTCCCTCTGTACAGTATGGATCTCTGTGTTTGTTCCCGTTTCCTGTAAGGAGAGGCTTTTCTAACTGTGGCTGAGTGACTGATACAGGAGTGTAAAGTCTGACCATTCTTGTGTTAAATAGAAGATACAATTCTGGAGCCAGGTTTCTGAAACGGGGAAAAGAACTGAGCAGAGGAACCAATTCAAAGCTAATCACTGCCCAGCAACTGTTCTTAGCTTTGTTCTGGAAGGGACTCTGCAGTCTCTGCCATTATTCCAAGCCCCTGGGGAGAAATACAGCACCGAATCAAAATGCAATAATGGCAGGGGGTGAGGAAGAGTTAAAGGGATATGGCAAGTCTCTCCAGAGAGACTCAGCCTGAGTCATGCACGCAGACACAAACGTCAAGTGGCCACATCCTTTCTCTGTAGCGGCAGGACAAGTCCCTGCCCACACAGTGCGGGCTGCAGAATTCTCAGGCTTCCACTTGCTGCTCACACATGGAGCCGAGGGGAATCTGCCCTGTGACTCTGTACATTTAGTAACATTCCATAAGCGGGTCTCAGGACATGGAGATCAAAGTCTTTATCTTGGTTGCGACTAGGCTGCTGTTTCTGCCAGCTACTGTTTGCCAAGGTGGTAAGTCTCCTTCTCGTGGACAGTATGTGGATGAGGGAGGGGTGAATGGATGGTTTCTGCTGTAGGAGTCAAAGGCCCAAATTTTCTTGTTAACTCCTAGAAACTGTGAACCCAAAGGTGCAGTTTGATCTGGGTTTTTAACCTGGTGTAATATATCATGGAAGCATCATCGCAAGTCTGTTCCCAAGTCAAACCTTGTCAAAGACCAACTGTTCTTAACTAGTAGTGTCTCTTACATTTGTGACAGAGTCAAGACTTTATGATTAAGTCAAAAAACATTTTTTCTTTTTTTGGAGTGAGAAGTGTTTGTTTGTGTAGAATGTTCAGATGTAGAAAAGTTTGTACTTTTTCAAGGCATTAAAAAATCTTTTCAAATTTCTAAATCTTATAATTTCTGTTGAAGCACTGGTGGGGAAAAAAAATACTGCCAGGAAAAGTAATTTGGATTCAGCAGCCAGTGATGTTAGTCAGTGATGTTAGGTGTTTCCAAGGTGAAATACCTTCTTTTCTTAATCTTTCAGAACCAGGGAGTTCTCTCTGTCCCTCCCATATATACATAACTATGTCTGTGTGTATATATGTCTATACAAATACATATGTATATGATGTTTATGTATAATTTGGTTACGTATAATTTTAGAAATAAGCTTTTCCAAATATAATTACTTTACTTTGAATGTGCCTTCTATCGTGGTAGCTTGTAACTTCCTGATTGTTCTGACATGAACAACTTTGAGACAGGATTGTATCCAGTGCCCTCACTGTCAGGCCACGGGGCAATCAATTAGAAGGGGGACATGGGAAGAAACCAACTCAAACAGAAGGCAGCCCTCTGCAAAAGGAATGATCCTTCAATTGAGGTCCCTGCTTAAGGGGACCCATGGCAGGGGCTGTACGAGCAGGGTTCAGCTGGGTTTACAGTTTCTCTGAGAGGGTAAAAGCTGAGCCATGGTTGCAAGGAAATGAGTTATGTGAAAGAGTTCCTTCCTGACGCTAGTCCTGCTTGGGAGAAGTATACATGGGGACTTTAGAGAGGAGGGCCGTGGACTCGCAGTCTGCCTTGGGGAGATGGGACGGGGTGCTGAGGACCATTCTCTTTGGATTAGACTCTCTCTGAAGTCTTCTCCCAGGACAGGAACATTTCAGAAACACGGCATCAAATGAAACCCCCAAAATCCTAGTCAGTTGCTTGTCTTTTTTATAAATAAAATTTAATGAGGAATTTTATTTGTAAGGAAAGTCGGTTTTTGACTAATAGAAGTTCTAGGTGGTGCCAGACCTGAAATATTGTGGGAACAATCTTCTTTCAGTGTGTTTGTGGACACGGGTCTTGCCCAATCACAGGACTCTCCAGAAAGCTGACTAACACTTGGTTTCATCAGTTTTCTCATCAGACCTTGGAAGGAAGAAATGTGTATAGACAGTTCTGCCCAGTTTCCTTTCCAGGCGATGTTTTGAGTGATATCAGACTTGGCTTTACCCAAATGTGAAGGACTTCCGTGGCTGAGCTCAAATGTAACAGGACATTCCAATAATGCATACATCTAAACACAGGCACACAGAATGCTACCTTCCAAAGTAGTCTTTCCTTGAATGACACAGGGTCACCTTCATTTACCAGTTGTTTGGACAACACTGATTCCACCTGATACATTGAATTCAGCCTATGCAAACTCCGAAGTCTGGGAGCAAGGGCCAGAGATTAACTCAGGAAGAGAACGTGCCTCCGAATGAGGACAGTCTACTGAACATCATCCTGGAATATTTAAAATGAGGGATGCAGGAGTTTTGTGTCCAGATCTCAGTGAGAACTTTTCAAATGGGAATGTACCAGGCTTCCACCAGCATTTGCAGAATAACAGGAACTGACTGAATTGTACCTACAGCACATAGCTGATATGTTCCTTTCATTTAAAAGAATTCATTTTGCTGGGTGGTGGTGGCACACGCCTTTAATCCTAGCACTCAGGAGGCAGAGGCAGGCAGATCTCTGTGAGTTTAAGGCCAGCCTGGTCTATAGAGTGAGCTCTAGTACTGCCAGGGCAGTTACACAGAGAAACCTTAAAATTCTTAAAAATTAACAAAACAAAACCATTTTAACCCTTAGGTTATCACAGTGAGTTCATCTTTTGATTTTTCTTTTTGCCTTAAAACCTAGCATTTCTCCTTAAGCCCATCTTTGCTTTTCTTCTTCCCATATCTCTCTGTAGGCTCTCACTGTAGGCCCTCTCTCCACTTCCCGAGTTAAACTACAGGCTCTGTGAAGACTAAGAAAGTCACACTTCACATTTGCTCTTGGCTTTCAGGAATGCCACATCTGGTCATTGCATTATGACCACATGGCCAATCTAGGATTCTGTTCCTGTCTCCTAATTCCTAACTAAATAACCCCCTTTCCCATGGGATAACATATCATGGGTTCTAGGAGCTGGCAGGTGGAATCTTGGGTTGGGTGGAATGTTATTCTATTTACTATAGTAGCTATCCCCCTGCAAATTCTGTGCAGAGAGGGGGACAGGGCAGTGTGGCTCAGTGGTAAAGCAGTTTAATTACCAACATGTGGTGGTGGGGAGGGGGTGGCATTTATGTGCCGGAAGGTATGAAAAGATCGTGGCTTCAGAGGACAGTTTAGAGGTCCTTTGGGGGTTAACTGTGTGACCTACTTTCTTAAGTTCCTCTTTTAGATGAATTTAGCACAAGACAGCGCACGAGCATGCGCCTTCTGCCCTGGTCTAAGTGTTACTTGTAGATGGCAGTGGAGTTTAGAACTGACCCAGCATTGCCATGTAAGTAAGCAACAAACATTTTCAGAATCAACTGACTGGCCTTTCCCAGCCGCAGCTGATGGACAAAAAAACATTTTCCTATACTGTTCCAATGTGTGGTTTTAATTTCATCTAGCATAGTGGTTCTCAATCTTCCTGATGCTCTGACCCTTTAACTCAGTTCCTGATATTGTGGTGATCCCCAACCATAACATTATTTTTGTTGCTACTTCATAACTGTAATTTTGCTAACTGTTATGTCTCATAATGTAAATAATTTTAGAGATAGAGGTTTGCCAAAGGGCCATTGATCTAGCGCTATTATAAATTCCTGACATGCAGGGACCTGTCTCTAGTTCCCACAGAAAAGCACAGCACTGGAGCATACGATGCCTACTATACATACACACCGGTGGTTTGCATCATCTATTCTGATTTTTAAAATATGACCCCAAGTTCTATAGCTATAGAAATCACATAGCATCAAACATTTCATTTTATTTTTATCCAAACCACAGATGGGAGTCGGTAACAAATCATATGCTAATCTTTCCTTTAAATTACAGGCATGAAAAATGTTTCAGACAACTCAGCAAAGCCAACCTTAACTATTAAGAGTTTTAATGGCGGTCCCCAAAATATCTTTGAAGAATTCCCATTTTCTGACATAGAAGGCTGGACAGGAGCCACCACAACTATAAAAGTGGAGTGCCCTGAAGAAAGTATTTCAACTCTCTACGTGAATAATGCTACCATGGGATACCTGAGAAGCTCCTTAAGTACCAAAGTGATACCTGCCATCTACATCCTGGTGTTCGCGGTTGGTGTACCAGCGAACATCGTGACCCTGTGGAAACTCTCCTCAAGGACCAAATCCATCTGTCTGGTCATCTTCCACACCAACCTGGCCATCGCAGATCTCCTTTTCTGTGTCACACTGCCATTTAAGATCGCCTACCATCTCAATGGGAACAACTGGGTGTTTGGCGAGGTCATGTGCCGGATCACCACAGTCATTTTCTATGGCAACATGTACTGTGCTATCCTGATTCTCACCTGCATGGGCATCAACCGCTACCTGGCCACGGTCCATCCTTTCATATACCGGAAGTTGCCCAAACGCAACTTCGCCTTGCTCATGTGTGGCGTGGTGTGGGTCATGGTTTTCTTATACATGCTGCCGTTCGCCATCCTGAAGCAGGAGTACCATCTCGTCCAGCCAGAGATCACCACCTGCCATGATGTCCACAACACATGCAAGTCCCCATCGCCCTTCCAATTCTACTACTTCGTCTCCTTGGCAGTCTTTGGGTTCTTCGTCCCGTTTGTGGTCACTGTCTTCTGTTACACAAGTCTTATCCGCAAACTTAACTCCCAGGATCGTAAATGGCAGAGGTACATCAAGGCGGTCCTCCTCATCCTCGTGATCTTCACCATTTGCTTTGCCCCCACCAACACCATACTCATCATCCACCATGTCCACCACTACTACAGTAACACCGACAGCTTGTACTTTATGTATCTCATAGCTCTGTGCCTGGGGAGCCTCAACAGCTGCCTGGACCCATTCCTTTATTTTGTCATGTCAAAAATTGTCGATCAGCTTACTTCTTAGTCAGCCATGAGTCATCGTAGAGAACAAGGAAAGAGATCTGGGAAAATGTACATGCTTGGGCTGACCTGTGCATGGCACCAACAGATCAATTTTTAATTTTTTAATTTTAATTTAACTTAATTCTATGAGTTTGGTTTTTTTTCCTTTTTTTGAGACAGGGTCTCACTGTGTAGTTCTGGCTGGCCTGGAATGCTCTATTTAGACCAGGTTGGCCTTGAACTCACAGAAATCTGCCTGCTTCTGTCTCCCAATGCACTGGGGTCAACCAGGCCTGGCCACAGCTCCCTTTTAAAGCTCCTATGAAACAGTGCTTCGCACGTCAAATGTAAAGTTATGAGGATTGAAAGAATACTTTGTATTTTGAGAGTGTCTTCATCGTGAACACTGTTATCATTAGTCCTATGGATACATTTCTATTTGCCTTCCTGATTCTCCAAGCTATACATTTCCCCTTCCCTCCCGAGACTGGCCTGGGAGGTTATCATCACCATGGTTCTCCCTTCTCCTCAAGAGGGTATGCTGTCTTTGTTGTGTCTCTCACCAGGGTCCCCTTCACTCCACCTCTGTCCTAAAATGGCTGCCCTCACTGCCAGTGGAGCCTCATTTCCATAGATCCGGTTATCCTTCCCTTGACCCTGCACCTCTCCTGAAATGGCAAACCCTTGGATGGCTTTCACTGCCAACTCCCTAACATGACCTGAGGAGCTATACCTACCATTATGCACCCCTTTGCATCAACTGTCTTCCCTCCCCGTCCCTGCTGCCCCGCTGAGGCCCCGTCTACCATCTTTGCTTTAATCTGTCCAGCTTTTCAAGTCTTTAAAGGCCTGTTCTTTCCTTACTCTCAAACTAGAAGCATCACTTTCCTCATCTGGATTTCCAAAGCACTTTCTTATAATTATGGTACTTCTAGACAAACAAGCCTGCTAAGCTCATTTGCATATAAATATTACCTTTATAAGGAACTAAGCTCTTTATGTGGTTAGTTCTCTGTACCTGCAAGCTTCACACCTGTAGACTCAACCAACCACGGACCAAAAACACTTGACAAAAATTGTATGAGCTGAACGCGAACAGAGTTTTTTCTTTTCATTACTCCCTAAATAATACTAAAAATGAATAATAATTAATAATAGTCTTTATACAACAATCACACTGTATTAAGTATTTCTAAGTCATCCAGACATGATGTGAAGTGTATGGGAGATTAAGCAGAGATTGCAACCACTGCCTTAGGGATTTGGAATCTATATAGTTTAGTGTCTGCAGGGGTCCTGGAAGTCACCAGGGAGGTATGATGCAGAAGGTGGCATCTGTCCTCCCTCCTTCGAGGTTCTTGTGGTCATTCCGGGGGCCATGTTCTGTGGGGCCAGCTGTACTCTTTGCATAGCATGTGGCTGAATGAAAGAATAAAATCCCAAAGCATCTAAACAACATGGAGGCCTATGCAGTTCTTACTGACAAGGCAGCATACCCTGCAGGATGTTCTTTATGATTGGGCTTGTTTAAAGAGGAGAGGCGAGAGACTTAAACAGCAATATGTTCATAAGGCCATTAAGCAAATATTTCCATCCCTGCTTGTTTTAATGGGAACTGGTATTGAGTTATAAACCTCCAGATTATTCCTGTAGGTAAACTATTTTTTAGCTGAGGGAGCCAATGGGAGATGTAATATTAAGCAAATACAGATAGGGTTGAGGGAACCTCTGCAAACAGCATTGTTGAGACGAAACTGTAAGTAAGTAGATACACGCATCTGACAAAACATTATAATCAACAAAACTAAAAATACATTTAAGTGTACACTGTTGAGTGTGCGTGTATGTGTGTGTGTGTGTATTTTTTCCTGTTTCATCAAACTTGGATATATACTTGCACACATATTTACCAGAAGGCATCCACGTCTATACACCTCACAGAGACACTTGCTCATCCATGTTTCCTGCAACACCATTTTCACTGGCTAAATAAAGAACCTGGCAGGATCCCAGGAACAGAGGAATGGGTAAGGCAAACTCTCTTGAAAGCTTTACTTTCTAGCAAGGCTAGTTAGCCTTAAAGGAGGGGGAGTCATGCCATTTGTGGGGGGAAATGAGCACATCTGGAGATCATCATGTTGAGCAAATTAGGTCATCTCAAAAACATACTGTATTTTTTTTACCCTTTGTGGTGTTTCCATCCTATACAAAGAAACAAAATCATGTACTTGTGCATGTACCTGTACTGTGTAAGGAGGACAAAGGACAAAGGGGAGTGTCAAAAGAAACAAAGTTGCAGCTATAGGGGGCGGGAACATGCATAATGAACAATGGATACTTGTACAAACGCATTAATTAAAAATACTTTACAAGGTTACATTAAAAGGAAAAAAAGTTAGAGTTGACAGGATAGTTCAGTGGGTAACATTTGTGACCAAGTGTGACAACCTGATTGGTCTGTCTCTCCAATTCACACTGTGGAAGAAGAAAAGTGACACCTCCAAGGTGGTCCCCACCTCCACACAGAGACTCGCGGACTCACACACTAATAAAATACACAAATAAATGTAACAAAACAAAAGTCAGATAAACCTTAAGACAAGCAGTTAAAATAAATCTAAAGCCAGTTTTAAGATTCTAAAAATTTCAGTAAAAGGAACTCAGTTTGAAAGCTAAGTCATTAATTGTAGCAGTTTGTCTGTGGCAGAAATACAGCCATAAATACTAGTTAAAAGCACACATAAATCCAGTGGGACATGCCTTTAATCCTACCACTTGAGAGGCAGAGACAGAGTTGGAGGCCAGCCTGGTCTATACAGGACAACTAGAGCTTTAGAGAGCTTGTCTCAAAAACACAGGAAAGCAAACAAACCAAACCAACCAACCAAAAAAGCCCAAATAAAAAACAAACAAACAAAGGCACACTTAATTTTTTTGGTATAACCATCCAAGAACAAACTCGAACATTAGTGGAGTATAATTCACATGTCAAATAAAGCTGTAAATTTTAAATGGCTCTTGATTTGCTTTCTCCAGTGGGCAGAGTAGAAAGTGTGTTCTGTTCAGTGTGTGCCACCATGTTCTTTACTCGATGTTGGGGCATGCTGGATACACAGTATCCAGAACTCTCACTAGCCCCTCCCCTGTCCTCACTCTGAGGAACCTTAGCATCCATTCCAGGACGCTGTCTACTATACTCTTTAATGGCTGTCTACTTTGGAACAATCTTTACTTGATACTGTAATGCCAGCAATATGTTTTTATTCCTATTATTTCCCAAGGCTAGGCTGTGGGAAGGCAATACATAGAAATGCCACCAAGGATGTACACTGGAATGTTCTAGGAATCTAGCAGAGATTAAGAGAAAAAAAAAAGCACACCACAACTCGGTTGAAAAACAGATTTCTTTTTTTCAGTTAAAAATATCAGGCTGAGAAAAAACTGGATTGTGGACACAGCTTAGTAGCAAGGCAAGTGCCTCGTGGGTGTACGGTCCTAAGTCTGATTCCCAGTTCAACAAACAACGAATAAATTTCTAAACCAAACTGTTTACGAACAGCAATTTAACCACCCGTGACATACTCCTCCAACTTGCAGTGTTTGAATTTGACAGCAATGGTCAATGCAATTCTTGTCCCTGATGCCCAGGCTAAAGGAGTATGATTCCTAAGCTTGCACCCAGAACCCTCATATCTGTGTTCAGTGTGCCAACACGGCAGCAATGACAGTGCTGCTTCTGCATCCAGGCTCCCTGCCCAGCACATTGCTGCCAAGATGAGGGCTCTTAATGGGAACCTCCTTATTGTCAGAAGGATCCTGAGGGTTTGGCTTGGGTCTAGAGCCTAACGGCAGAACATTCTGGAGAACCCACACACACATGATTGCACACGTATGTAGTCATAATGCTATTAATATATTAAAATATAAAACACAATAATATATAGTAATATAATAATTAAATAATATTCTTATTTGACCCTTATTATAATACTATACAATAAGTATTTTTTTTAGAATTTGTACTATTCATTCATTCATTCATTCATTCATCTGTTCATTCATTCACTCATTCATTCATTGAGACAAGATCTTTTTATGTAGTTCTGGCTGTCCTGGAACTCATTCTATAGACCAGATTGACCTCAAACTCAGAGAGATCCATCCACCTTTGCCTCCTGAGTGCTGAGATTAAAGGCATGAGCTATGATGCCCAGCTACAATTAGCATACTTCTATTTTTACTTTTCATGTGTGAAAATAAATGTATAGACACATGGTAGCCTCACTAAAGTCTCATGACCAGGATTTGAATGGTGCCTATCTATAGCAGAAGCAAGTGACCTGTGGACCCAATATAAGCTCTAAGCTACGGCTTCAGCACTGTACCTGCCTGCGGTCACACTGCCCACCATGATGGTCATGGACTCGCCCTCTGAAACCATGGGTCTCACAT
The DNA here is from genome assembly GCF_004785775.1 of Grammomys surdaster. Lineage (NCBI taxonomy): Eukaryota > Metazoa > Chordata > Mammalia > Rodentia > Muridae > Grammomys > Grammomys surdaster. Next base: position 18,253,320 of record NW_021621185.1, read on the forward strand.
TAGTCATTTTCTTTTAAGTTGCCTTGGTCATAGTGTTTCGTCACAGTATTAGACCTGTAAGACAGAGCCTTTCCCTCCCCATCCCTGGCTGTATTACCCTGAGCCCCAACCTCATTCTTTCAGACAAGCTGCATCCACTATTTGCTAAAGCTTAGCTGAGCAAGATCTTTGTAAAGAGCAGTTCCTGGGAAAGCACAGCAGAAAAGCAAGCCAGCTGCCAGCGCTGATGGATGCCCTGCCTTGGGTCACAGATCTCTGGACTTCCAACGAGGCCACTTAATAGTGGGAAGGAAACACAGTTTACAGTTACCAATGGAAACCCTACATGTGTTGTTTAGAAATTTTAAATATCAGTGGGAAAACAGGTTCAACAACATCTCCCAAACACCTTGAAGTCCACTTTCCAGAAGATTCTTCTCCTTTAGAAATATTCCACGCACATTTAAGAGCATGTTTCAGCCTCCCAAGGATGTGAATCCTATTTTTATGTATGCTGTAGTATGTTATTATAAAAAAACCATTTGGTGGACTGGGGATTTTCCCAATGGTTAGTATACTTGTTTGCCACACAAGACCTTAGGTTTGATTTCCAGCATTCCAAGGGAAAATAATCTATTAAGATCCTTTTTTTTTTCTTTTGTCCTTGCTGTATGAGATGTCTCTCTCCACTTGTCTTATCATATGTTTCTCAGTCAGGTAGACACAGTCATGGTCCCAGAACCAACCACCTTTCAGAAGAGGGTTGGGGAAGCAGCCACAGGCGTCTTGAGCCATGTAGGCTACAGTTTTGCTGTCTGTTTTGGTGTTGGTATCCACAGTACACGCTATAGCTACTGATAGACACACAGTGCTGGAGAGATGGCTCAGCACGGATAAGCCTTGGCTGGTCATCCAGGGACAAGAGTTGGGTGCCCAGCACCCACACCAGGCAGCACACAGCTAGCTGCCTGCTGCTCCAGTTCCAGAAGGATCCAACACCTCTGATCTCCAAGTACGTCTGCACTCATGTGTACATATCCACAGAATGAAAAATAAATTTTTAAAAAACCCACACATGCATATATTTATAATGCCATTAATATACTGAGATATAAAAGCACATTTCTTTGTATATTTCATGTTCTGGGTTAACTGTCATTGAAATATTACAGGGCAGGCATTATTCTCATTTTATGCACGTGAGAAATAAGCATACGGAGCTGCGGCAGCTGAGGCCACAGAGCGAGGATCTGAATGGTGCCTGCCTGTCTCCGAAGCAAGCACCTTTCCCTCTCAATGCTGTTATTTTGCTGTCTGCCACAGACACAGTTATTTAACTCCTAGTTCATTATCTCAGAACTCGTGATGATGGGGAAATGATTTCAGGGCTATTATGGGAACTAAACGAGAGATGCTGAGCTACCACTGTCGTGCCTGCAATCCAGAGATGCTCAGCCCGCACATCTAACCTGTGCTCTAACCACAGTGCTTCTCCTGCTCCGGAGGAGGCAGGTCCTGCGTTCAGAAGGTGTATACAGGGAGCTACTACTCCTTCCAGCTGGGTTTGAACCTGAGGATAACGATGGCCACTGTACCAGGCGGCATCACTTCCACTCGAGTGCTAGGTCCTACAAGCCTCCACACTCAGCCCAGTTTCTTACTAAGAGCAGTAAGTCTTCCTAAGACCCCCTCAGTATAAGTCCAGATATAAATAACATTAGAGGACTCCAGGTGAGTCCCCTCCCATGCCTAGGGCAGAGTACTGCCGGTACCATGCCAACTCTCTCACCTACCTGTTCAACCACCTCTTCCTTTCCTTCAGGCATGACTCCTGTTCTATCTCCATGGCAACCTCTCTTAAGATTCTGGAGCACAATATCTCAACCCTTATTCCCTCCACGCCATAAGAAATAGTGGCTACATCGGTAAGTTCCTGACCATTTTGACCATAAAGACAGAGAACTTTCAAAGAGCATCATGTACCACTCCCTCTCTGTAACCACTCCCTCTGCCCTCACCAGATGCTGTGCAGTGCATGGGAACAGAAGATATATGCAGGGAATCCCCAAGGAACTGCACTCTGGATAAGAATTCACCTACAACTGAGTTTTCAGTGGAGGAGGAGAAGCAGCAATCCTCTTTGGATCTAGATTTTTCTGTTTGATACCAGAAAGCAGCCTGGTTTTACTTTCATTCCCTGATAGAAGAAACTCATGAAATTTATGAAAAATGGATCAAAAGTCTTCCCTCTTCTAAACTTAACTCAAGAAATACAACTAAAACCTACCTTGAGTTTCTGGGATTTTGTATGGAACAAAACATCTTGGTAGTGCTGGGCGCAGCCCGGGCGCACATCTCTGATATTAGCAGCGGGCAGCAGCAAGGTATCTAAAGTCTTCAGAGGGTTCCCTTTGTCGATGGCTTCATTGATGTACCCGAGAACTACCATTCCTGCAGAGAGAAGAGCAAGTGTTTTAAGTCTTAGCACACAATACCCACTCCCTCATGTTACAGGCTCCACAGAGCTGAAGATAGGCACGGTTCGGTGGAGCTAAGAGGCAAATGCAGAGAAGCAATTGCACTTCTGTATGTGTATGATGTGCAATAGACTCCAGTCACAAGTCCACTTCAGTGGGAAAGTAATGCAATGCACACTTAGGAATAATTTAAGAAGCACAACACGTGTCAACCAAGAACTAGGAAACAATGCAGCGGCAACTACAACACAGGGAAAGGCGTCTCATGGCTGTAGAGTGAAGACAATGTTGTAAAGGTAGAAATACTCCTCAAGGGACTTGGGGGGAACTGGGAGGAGAGAAAGAAAGACAGACTCTTCAAATTGATATATAGTTCCAGGGAAACTCCTACAAAACAAACAAATAAACACACACACAAATACCCAGGAGCCTTTCACTAAACAGAATATGATAAACTGATTACAGGATGCACCTAAAACACAAGGAGCCCAATCAACCAATGCAATCCTGGAAGAGGAAAATGCTGGGGGGGATTTCCCCCATTTCAAATGTCATCACAAAGCTACAGTGACTAATTCTGCAGAGGGCTGGCATGAGGAAAGCCAAACAGATGAGCAAACCAGAAATGGGGATCCAGAAATAGTCCCTTCCATTTATGCTCAATTGCTTTTTCTGACAAGGTTGCCAAAACAATCGAACGGGCAGAAACAGCCCATAAAGACTGTTGCTGTAGAGCAACCGGTACTGGGCCAACCGCATACCCACCCGTGAACACACATGGACCTAAGAATTAAATCCTGCACATAAGTGAACTTAAAATAGAATCCAGGCCGGAATGTAAAGACCCAAACTAAAAATTAGAAAACTCTGAAAAAAAAACATAGGGATATATCTTGGTGACTTCAGGCTGAATAATTAGCTTTTTAGCTATGGTACCAGAAGCACAGAAAAGGAAAGAAAAAGCTAAGTACAGGGGAGTTTGTCAAAATCAGACCTTCTGTGCTTGAAAGTTCTCTATCAAAGAAAATGAAAGGGCAATTTAAAGAATGGGGTAAACTACAGTCACTTATAGCCAACATGACTAGTGTGCTGTATATATAAAGAGCTCCTATAATTCAACAATTAAAGGACGGTGACATCAATTTAAAATGGGCACAGGATTTAAATGCACATTTATTTAATGATGATACTCAGACTCAGTCAGTATAGGACACACACACACAGACACACACACACACACACACACACACACACACGCACACAGTATATTAGGAAAATGCAAGCAGAGTCACAGTCTGATGGTGATGTTTTGTAACCACTAAGATGGCTGTAACAGAAAAGGATCATCCAGAATACGTGTTGCTGATACTGGAGAGAAAGAGGAAGTGGTGTGCATTGCTGGTAGGGATGGGGAATGGTGCACACACGTTGGAGAACAATTCAGCAGGCTCTCAAAATACTAAACATAAAACCCTCATGTGATCTAGCCACTCCTCCTATAAACACCCAACTGAAAATCCAGTTCCACACAAAACCTTGAAGGTTTATAGCACCATTATTTATAATAGCTAAAAAGCGAAACAACCTGAATTTATACCAAATAGTGAATGGATAAACAAACGTATTTCTATAGACTAGAATATTTTTTGACCTAGAAAGAATTATAAAAATATACTAATACATTGTAAATGAGTCCTGAAAACATACTAAGTTAAAAAAAAAAGCCAGACACAAGAGACCATATGCACTTTAAAAAAAAAGTATGCATATGAGTGTTTTGCTTGCATTTATGTCTGTGCACCACATGTGTGCCTGGTGTCTGTGGAAGCCAGAAGACAACACTGGAGAACCTGGACCGAGAGTTAAAGAGGGCTGTGAGCTGCCTTGTGGATGAGGTGCTGGGAATCCAGCTGGGGTTTATCCAGAAGAAGAGATAGTGTTGAGGCGTCTCTCCAGCCTCACCTCTAAAATGCAAATATTATGGTTATGTAATTTGTATTTCAACAGACATACATTTTTAGAAGAGGCATACTTTTGTATATGAACAGCAAGAGGGGAACTGTTTTAGTATGATTCTAATTTAGACAACAACCCCAGGAGACAGGAGGAATGGATAAGACCTAAATAAATTCAATACAGATGTTCAAAAATGAAAATGCAAGGCCAGAGAGTTTTGTGTATGCATTCTACTCTCTGTTTTTATTTTACTTCTCTGGCTGCTAAAAGGTCTTAAAACAAACAGTCCAAAATCAAGCCCTTTTCTACAATATTAGAAAAAGTAGAATGGATAACCACACAACTCGGAACTGTTCGGTGGAATTCTGGGTAGTGATGGATATGTTCACTTTTGGTGTTGTGGCAGCCATTAGCCGCATGTGACTATGGAGTAATCAGCACGAGGCTATCACAAATGAAGAACAACAGGTAAGTTGGCTTAGCTGTGATTATTTTAAACAGTCACATTATGGCTGGGAAACAGACTCCATAGACATAAACACGGGCATATTTGTAGGACAGCTTTCAGGCTCAAATATAGATAATGCATTTCTAACATCATTTACCTAAGAGTAGACATTATTAGCCTTGAACCCTAATTCAAGTATGTAACAAAGGGAGGCCAAGCAGACCCCGTTGTTTAATTAGTATAATGTCTAACATATCGAAAGGGCTTAGAAACAGACTATATACGGGGTTAGAATAAGAAGCAGAGAAGGTATGCAATGGGGTCTGAAAATTTTATGCAGCTTGGATTAAAAATGGATCTATTTTAAGAAGGCCTCTTCTTATTACTACCATACTATGAAAAAAAATAATCCAGCACCCAGTCAGAGATACACAACACTGGGTAGACATGTGCACATACTTGTACTCATACATGTGCACTAACAGGGTAGGTGTTAGTAATCTGTACAAGCTGCGCACATGAAAATCCTTTTAGTAGGGGGCGATTTCCTCCTCCTGTGGCAGTGAACACGACCTGGTAGAAAAACTAAAGGCCAAAGAGCAGGGAGTTAGGCAACAACTGCAAAGGACAAACGTTCTCATTGTGCGTATTATTTTTCACAAAAATGATTCCCAAGACACTTGAAAAATAAGCCATAAAAAACCCCAATACTTCCAAGTTTTAAAAAAATGAACCTCTATTTTGGCATTCAAATGAGGCTAACATTTTTGTAATAGTTGACCTTACTAGGAATGAAGAGACTTAGCCCTGAGGGAAAAGAGCTATCAAAAACTCTTAAGAGACCATTGAAGGTTACAATACTTAAATGTGTTTGAAGTTCATAAAATCAATTCTGTTTCTTTAACATTCAAATTAAACAAGTTTCAAATATGAGGTGAGCCAAAAAAATTTCTACTGTTCACATTCTCTCCTACTTATAAACTGGAGTGTTCAGGAGACGTCAGATCATTCACTGGACACCCCTGTGGTCAGGCTGTTCTAAATACCTTCAAACACCCCATCCAAACATGATCTTAGCAGATCCAAGTGCGAGAAAGATGGCCACATATCCCAAGGGCTGGTCACCTGGCGAGGCTTATACTCCAGCTGACTGGATGGAAACCACCTGCTTAAGTTCTTGAGCGTGTATCTAACAATACAACCCGCTGAGGTCATAGTAATGACATCATAGAAGCTGAAGAGCCTTCCCAGAAGCCCTTGGGCACATCTGCCTCACTCTGTTTATACATGTACAAGGTAAGTTTCATATGAATAAAGATGGCTGAGCCTCGGCCCGTGACCTACTTCTTTTAATCTAAACACGGTGCTGTGGCATTCCACTCCAGTGACAGCGGTATTCTTGGAGATCATGAAGTAACCTATAAGGAATGGCACTTTGCCACATTTTAAAAGCAACCATCTCAAATATGAAAACTTTTTTTTTTTTTCTGAGAGGCTATATGGGTAAAACGGGTAAAATACTATTCTTCTGTGGTTTTGTTGAGAAACATGGGGTTCCCAGGAAGACATCAACAGATCATCAGAGTCTGGAAACACATTTAGCAGCCTGCTATCGGATCTACCTTCCATTTAGCATGCCTCTTAGCTGCAGGCCCAGTGTGGGCCACAAGTCAAGACACGGGAGTAGACCTTTGACCAGCAGGCCAGGACCCTGCTCTTTCATAATTCCCACGACAATTCTCAGCTCTTTCAGATGGTTTAATACTGTATTGTATGACTCATTTAGTCATCATAAGGTATTAAAAAGAAGAAGAAGAAGAAAGGAACGATAGTGGAGAACAGGTCTGAAGGTGAAGAGAATACCCACGTCATGAAAACAGAGCAGGAGACAGGGAGAAGGACTAGCCGTGTGTGTGTGTGTGTGTGTGTGTGTGTGTGTGTGTGTGTGTGTAAGGGGATCAATAAGCGTGAAGCACAACAATGAAAATATAATGAAATCCATCTCTTAGTATATAAACCAAAACTTACTCAAAATTTAGCTTTTTAAGCTATCCCTTTAACCTATGATATAAACATAATACTTCAAAAATTCTAAATAGAGACAGGTGTTGAAGACGGAGAAGGTACTAGAGCATGAAGTGGGAAGGAGACTGGGGCTAGAATGCAAAAGGGTGGGGCATGGAGGAGGGCAGAGAGGAGGAGCAACAAAAATGTTTGAATAATGCCTTTAGGAGGGCGTACTGCCTGGTTTTGTGTGTCAAGTTGACACAAGCTGGAGATATCACAGAGAAAGGAGCCTCCCTTGAGAAAATGTCTCCATGAGATCCAGCTGTAAGGCATTTTCTCAATTAGTGATCAAGGGGGAGGGCCATTGTGGGTGGTTTCATCCCTGGGCTGGTAGTCCTGGGTTCTATAAGAAAGCAAGCTGAGCAAAGCAGGAGAAGCAAGCCAGTAAGTAACATCCCTCCAAAGCCTCTGCATCAGCTCCTGCTTCTTGACCTGCTTGAGTTCCAATCCTGACTACCTTTGGTGATGAACAGCAATGTGGAAGTGTAAGCTGAATAAACCCTTTCCTCCCCAACTTGCTTCTTGGTCATGATGTTTTGTGCAGGAATAGAAACCCTGACTAAGACAGAAGGCTGTCTTTCTGACTTTCAAAATTAAAATATTTTTAAATATCCCATTTTGACAACAACAACAACAAAAAAAAAAAAGAAAAAAAAAACAAACCAAAGTACATGTAAATTAAGTCTGAATATTAAATTTCCCAAGTGCTAGCAAGGGGACAATGTTTGAAATAACCTCCCTGATGACAAGCACATGCCCTCCATGACGAGATGCTGACGGACTGTAGGAATGGCCGTAATAGTCAAGAGACTTTAGTCACAGAACCTTTTTGCTTGAAAAAAGCCACTGTCTCGTTAAAGCATTCAAACACCTGATTAGTTCTCTTTCCAGCAAAGCAGAGGCTGAGAAGGGCACTCCTACCCCTCAGTCATTTTGAAGGAGAAGGAAAAGAGTGTAACTTTGTCACCGAGAACAAACCCACACCTGGGTACACAGCGGCACATGCAGAGGTCCCCAAAATAGACCCAGAGACGTTAGAAAACACAGATGGGACCTGAAAATTTGTTTTGCCTACCAAAAGAAATCCTACTCAGTGGGGGTAGGGGGGAATAGGCTCCACCCCAGAGTGGCAGAAATCTTGGAGTGCAGATGTGGGAGTCCAAAATGAGGGTGATAGGACAGAAGGCCAGGGAGCACGTTCTGTGGTAAAACATACTCACAGATGTCCATGCACACACAGAGCAGTGACGTCCACCACCTGCACCCCCAGGATGCTGAACATCTGCTCAAATCATTTCTTCCCTGGAGTAACATCTGGCAAGAGAGCTCCAAGCTCCCAAGCCAACACATTAGACGAGTTACTCAAGGTGCCTAATGGCAAAGATTTCACACACTTCAAGGCCAGGAAACACAGAGACAGGCAACAGAGAGCCGAGCTGTCCCAAAAGAAGCTTAGACGTACACAGGACATGGAAAGAAGAGAATCAAGACAGTGTCCAGTAAATTCATACCCGCTGCACACCATGAAAGCAGTGCACATTTTCAGTGGGATGGAGTCCAAGTGGGAAAAATCCCTGAAATGTCACAATGCAAACTTGGGAAGTGCTCCCAGGAAACAGCCAAGATTAGCTGATTGGAAGAATTGAGTATGATTCCACTATTCCACAGTTAGATGCAGCATTTGGGGACCAGATCTCACACCCCAGCAAAGCTCACCAGAGCAAGAGTTTAAGACTATTGAGAGAAGTGCCTGGTACATCTGCGAGCTAGAGCAAGGTGAAGCTCTTCCAGCACTAAAAGCCATTCATTACCCTGACCTTGCAAACAGCTGGATCTGACACAGTCTCTGAGAGACTGGAAATGGTATTCTTACTTTTTAAACACGAATGACTTATTTCGATGTTTCCCTGAATACTGAGATATAGAGAAATTAACCTACAAATAAACTAAAGTACTCTGCGGTCACCAAGTCATAGTGGTGTTGATGTGTGATAATTATTGCAAGGCCCATAAATACATCCCATAGTGTCTAATTTAAAAAAATAGTTGAAGCTGGGTCATGCATGGGTGCAAGCCTGGAGAACGGAGGCAGGAGGATCTTGAATTTGAAGCCAGCTTGGACAATATAGTGAGATCTTGGTCATAAAAAAAAATAAAAGTAAGAATACAAAAAGAAATAAGGAAGGAAGGAAGAGGGTGAAAGTGGGGCACAGGAAGAAGGCAGGAAGCCTGCGCTAGAAGGAAGTCCAGTGATTTGATTGGTTCTTATTCATTGCTGCTAACAAGTCCACCTGCTTGGCTTGCTTTTATGATGGAAATGACAACCCAAGGCCTGAACTCATTCATGCTGCAGAAGTGAGGTAACTACTAGAGTCACCCAGCTGTCTGTCCTTCTACTGTTTGTGTAAGCCGCATGTGGAGAAGGAGGGAGGTAGCCAATGGCAGGCTGCACACTCCTGGAACTCTTCCATTCCATGCCTGTTCATCATCTTAGAAACAACAAATTATCATGATATTTGACCATGTGGTCAGATTATATTCCAAATGTTCATTCCTAGGGCCGCAGAGGATGTCAAAGTTCAGGAAAACGTGCAAATGAAAGGCAAACTATAAAGATGAAGTCTTCTTTAAAACCTAACTATGGAGGTGCTTTGTAGGTTGAAAAAAAAGTAGGGCTTTGATTAATTTAGTTTTCTATCTTTTCATGCATTCTGGTATGTGCTTTGCACAAAATTATTATAATAATTGAGAGTCACTTGGGTGCTCCTATGAGCAAACTCTTAGAACTCCCATCCAGAGCCTGAGAAGCCCACACACGTTCTCTGAGTTCTTTACAGAAGGAAAGTGTTCCATACTTACGGTCATTTTCTTCTTGAATCTGGTTATTAATCATATCAATACAATTCTGAATTTCATTCCAGCTTAAGGTATCTTGCCCTTGGGATAATGCTTCTTGTTTAACAGAGAGTAGTGCATCTGCATAACTGGAAGAGAAAATGGTATAGCCTAAGGTCAGACTCCTCCCATTCCTCATGTCCTTCCAGCCCCTGAAAGTTTACCCAGGGGCCAAGTAGAGATGTGGCAACCAGCCTGACGGAAGTAAAGGTCACTTCTTGACTTCTAAGGAGACACTTTGTGTCTCTCAATCTATTAGAATGTAAAAATGATGGAACCCAAAGAAAAGAGAATTCATTCTGGGAGAAGGAAAGTGTACCAGTCAGGAAGGGAACTTGTCTCCTGGAAAGAGACTATATACAGTTGTAACAACTTGTCAGACTACCTTACAGGATGGGACTCAAGCCAGATAGTGATGGGTCACTGGTGAGTGGGACCACACCTTTTCTGAAACTGCTTACATGTGCACATACTTGGCTTTCTACTTAAACTTTGATCACACTTCAAGACCCCTGAGACGGATGTGGAGGATTTCTTGATCTCTTTGTGGCCACAGTGAATAAATCTTCTTTTCTGTTCTCTACTTTTAACTTGGATCTTTTAATCGACTTATTGAGGACAGGTTGTCAGGCCTAACTTAGGACACAGGTTGTGACCCCCATTATTCAATAACAATATTCTGAGGTTAGACAAAGAACAGACAAACGGGTAAAATTGTCTTGTACAGCTTTGTTAGCACATGTTAGACAGACTTTTATAACGTAGACATTATTCTTTTTTCACATGTATTTTATTTTAAAATTATGTGTGTCCATGGGTTTCTGTGTGGATATATGCCTGTCCAGGGAGGCCACGGGTATTGGATTGCCCTGGAATCAGAGATAGGCAGTTGTGAGCTACTTTGACAGTTGTGTCAATATTTTCTATGGTATCTTCTGCACCTGAGATTCTCTCTTCTATCTCTTGTATTCTGTTGGTGATGCTTGCATCTATGACTCCTGATTTCTTTTTTAGGTTTTCTATCTCCAGGGTAGTCTCCCTTTGTGATTTCTTTATTGTTTCTATTTCCATTTTTATGTCCTATATAGTTTCACCTGTTTGGTTGTGTTTTCTTGTAATTCTTTAAGGGATTTTGTGTTTCCTCTTTAAGGGCTTCTACCTATTTACCTATGTTCTCCTCAAATTCTTTGAGAGTGTTATTTATGTCCTTCTTAAAGTCCTCTATCATCATCATTAGAAGTGATTTTAAATCCGAATCTTGCTTTCCTGCTGATATGGGGAATTCAGGACTTTCTAGTGTGGGAGAACTAGGTTCTAATGATGCCAAGTACCCTGGGTTGCTGATGCTTATGTTCTTGCGCGCTTGCCTTTTGCCATCTGGATCTCCTTAGTGCTACCTGCCCTGTCTCTTACTGGAGCCTGTCTTTCCTATTATCTTGGTTGTGTCAGAACTGTTTGGGGTGGGTGTTGCTGCTGGGGTTAGAGCTGAGGCCCAAGATCTGCTCAGTGCTCGGGTGCAGACCGGAAGGAACCAGTGCCCCTGGCCAGGAGTGAATTCCTGGGTCCCAGTGGGTCCTGGTCACTCCCTGTTTCAGTTGTGAGCTACTTAATGTAGGAGAAATGTCCCGGGAGAACAGTGTGCAGTCTTAATGCTAAGCATCTCTCCAGCTCACTGCTGAAACATGGTCCAAGAATGAAGCTGTGCGAGGAGAATTCTGAGTGCTTGTGAGAAAACTCTAAGAAACCAAGACAACAGTCTTATGACCTCAGTTTCTTCAAACAACCAAAATTGTTCCTTACAGGTATGGTGGATAAGAGTGAGTTTACTTTAGATTATTAATTACAACTGGATATTGTTATTTGTTTATATGTCTTTGTGGAAAAACATATTTTGACACATGCAGATTGCCCTTGTCATTATGTTTTGACACATGCAGATTGTCCTTGTCATTGTATACGCTTGCAATCATGAGACCTTTACTCAGGTGACCTCTCTTCATCTGCAGGGTATAAACTGTCTGATGCTCTGAATAAAGTTGGCTATTGCAGGAGACTTTAGTCTGCCTCAGGTCCTGCCGCCTCTAGAGCAGCAAACACCCCACGACTAGTGGCTTTTTATTCAAAGTATTTTTTTTTATGTTCATGAAATGTCCACTGTAATCAAAGCCCCTCATAACCCGATCTCATATCTAATTCAAGCAAAATTAAATCCTCAACTACACGACATGACTTTCCTTTTCTCTTCCCTTCAAATTTCTGTTAATTGAACCCAAATCCTTGAGTGTCCTGGGCAAGCATTCAGCCACTGAGTTATAACCGAAGTCCTCTTTTATTTTTATGTTGAGACAGGGTCTCACTAAGTTGCTTTGCTGGCTTCAAACTTGGTATGTAAGCCTGGGTAGCCTGTGACTTTACTGACCAGAGTTCCTGAGCAGCTGAGATTACCAACATGTGCTATCATGCCCAACATGTCCACCAAGAGTTCAAATGCCATGAACGTTCACTTCTGAAAGCCTTGATGGACAGCTCAGATAGCTGTGATATGCTTTCTCAGAGTTCAAATGTCATGAACGTATACTTCCAAAAGCCTTAATGGACAGCTCAGATATCTGTGATATACTTTCTCAGCATTGTAACACAGGCCTTGAATAGAATAGTCTAGATTCATTTGTCACCTGTCTATTTCTCTAAGGGTCCCATGGAAATTACTTAAAACCTTTGACTTTCCTTGTCCTCTCCTTGCCAGGCACTGAGACCTCATTTCTGACCTCTGACCCTCCTCACTGGGTGCAACTTCGGGTTGACTCTGGCCAACTGTTTTGATTAGTTTTTATTTTAAATTGAGGGAAATTTTACTATATATTACAATGAAACTCTCATATTTTTTTAAGAGTCAATTTTACCATTGAAAATTATACAGTCAATGTGAACCAGTAGGCCAGAAGTAAAGAAACTCAAGCGTCTGTACTGTTTCATCTTTTGTTACCAGGGAAATAAAGAGCAATCTTTTAGGTACATGATTCACCTATGGCTTTTGACTGTAGACCTTGACGCCTGTTAGCAGAGGAAGTTAAAAAGAATACTCCAGTGAGCCTAAGTCTGTCTCCCTGGAGGTGACAAAATTCCTCAAAGTTCTTCATGCTTCCAGGTGACACTAAAGTGTCTTTTATACAATGTAGCTTAAGAAAGAAAAGTTCTTCAAAACAGGAAGCAGTGTTGACAAATGACGGCCTCTAACTGAGGCCGACCCAAAGTAGGCCGAAATTGGCCAAGGATTATGCTTGAGAATTTTGCCTTACAAAGTCACAAAGAAGTTACATTACTAACATCTAACAAGTAGCACAGATGACACCAACAGCAGGGACCAATGGCGATTTGTACTAGGTAGCTTTCCTCAGAGACCAAGATCATTCTTTAAGAAACTATGAAGCCTTTCTGGGCCTCTTATGGACTTAATAACAATCTAAGTGATGGCTCTATGGGACTCCTTAAGGATCAGCATAGACAACACCCATGGTCTCTTTAGAAATGTACACCAGTGAGTCAAAGGGAAAAGCTTTAGGAAGAAGCCCATAGGACTCCACAGGCCCCTCAAGTGAAGGCCCTTTAGGACAAAGGCACCACTGCAGTGAATTTAGGAAGGATGAGGTAGCCTCTACCTCCACAAGCATGCAGAATGGGAAAAAGACACAAATTCTAAAAGGTCTGAAAGGAGAGCAGAAAAAGTCCAGGAAAGTAGAGGCAATTTTGACCAAAAGATTGATTGTCTGGAGTGGATGAGAAGACTGTCAGTTAGAGGGCAGGCGGCCTGGTCTGTGTGACAACTGCTTTGCCAAGAGTACTGTTAGATTTAAACTTTCTCCAAGGGGCAAGCAGCTGTGCCTCCTACTCCAGCATCAGGAGGGCTCAGAGTTTGGTTAGAGTGGTGTGACTGGCGGAGGAGAGGAAAGAGGTGGTCTTTTCATGCTACTGCATAAAGAGAGAGACACCATAGCTATGAGGGTGGTCCCTGTAGAGGGAGCCCTCGGCTGAGTACTGGATACAGAGATCAGCTGGGCACAGTGGACAAGGACATGAGCAAGTCCCTCACAGCCTGAGGGTGCTGGCCAAGGGCAGAAGAAAACTTGATATCGGACTAAGATTTCTAGGCTCGGAGCAGAGTGTGATGTGACTGACGGGGCAGCGGAGGGAGGAGTCACTGCCTGGGAAATACACGCTGGGGGCTGTGTGTGAGCAGGAGGCTTTGTTCAAGGAGAGCAGGAGGAGGGGGTTTCTTCAGAAGACTAAAAAGACAACTCTGCTGTCCCTCCGCTTCTTTTCCGCCATTTTGTACATGCTCAAGTGACCCGACACCATTTCCTCAGAATCTAAGAAATCTCTCCCTTTCCTTTGCAATTGTGCTTGATGCCGCTCTACCAATCCATCAGATACACTGGAGCCAGCTTAGAATCACTGGCTAAATTTTCATCAAGATCTGGGTAGACATCTCCCCCTGGTGGTCACAGCAATTCAGGGGCCACACATTTCCTTTCCTTTCCTTTGTCCTATCTGATCTCTCATTCCAGGGCTGAGTGCTTTGTATGCGTGCTAAGGCCCTGCCCTCAGAACCCAGAAACAAAAAGAAAAGACAAATCCCTCATGTATCTTTTAACTCCAGCCTTAGTTCTCTCACTAGATCCATTGCAGTGGTCCGCATGACTAGTAAATGCAGTTGAAGGAAAGCTCTCAAACTGATGAGGTATGTATGATCCATGGTGCTTACAAGGCTCTTTTGGTCCAACAATCAGAGGAGGGACTTTGGGGCCCCACTTAAGGTCCATAACCTTAGATGGCTCCTTGTCAATAGAATGGATACGTTGTATATATAGCTACTTCTAACTCTCCTAAAGAAGCAGGAAGGAAGGTGTATTTTCTTTTCTTTCTTTCTTTTTTTAATTTAATTTTTTTACTTATTCACTTTACATCTCACCCACTGTTCCCCTCCTAGTCACCCCCTCCTATAATTCTCCTCTGAGCAGGTGGGCCCTCCTGGGTATCCCCCCTCCCCACCTTGGCACTTTAAGTCTCTGCAAGGCTAGGTGCTTCCTCTCCCACTGAGGCCACACAAGGCAGCTCAGCTAGTAAAACATACTCCACATAAAGGGGACAGCTTTTGGGATAGCCCCCATTCCAGTTGTTCTGAACCCACATGAAGACCAAGTTGCACATCTGATACACACATGTGAGCAGGGAGGCCTAGGTCCGGCCCATGTATGCTCTTTGGTTGGTAATTCAGACTCTGGGATCCTCAAGGGTCCAAGTTCGTTGACTGCTGGTCTTTCTGTGGAGTTCCTATCCCCTTTGGATCTACAATCCTTCCCCTCAGGAAGGTGTACCTTTAACAGCTCCTCTACATATTAGCTTAGGATAAAGTTAGTTAATACAAGATGATAATTTTGTCCCCAGGATGATAGAGAAGGCCTCTTATGGCAGAGCAGACCACTCCTGAGAAAATGCAAGCAGGTTATGTGGACTTTTCCCCTAAGGGAGTCATTAATGGGGGTGGGGGAGGGATCGGCCAAGCACATTTTTTTCTTCCACCCTGAAAGAGTGGTCAGGAAGTTCTCCTTACCGGTCCACGCGTGTCTCATCCAGATTGTTGAAGCCTATGGTGGGACTTCTGAGTTGGTTCTGCACAGCCACAAGGTCACCACTCTCCAAGGCCTGGTTTAGCAGAGCAACGGCAGACAACATTTCCACGGCAATCAGGAGCTCCTCGTGGGCCAAGTAGTTCTGTTGGCAAACACAGGGCAAAGTGAGCTCCCAGAATCACACGCACTGCACATATGTGCTTTGGACACGGGATGCATAGAACAATGAGCGTGCCCACCTGCTCTTCAGTGGCTTTCAGAAAAGCCGGGTAAATGGCTCCTAGGTTCCCTTAGATTATTGTTTTGGGGGCTGTGTTATGTATAACCTACAGTTACAATGTCACAAATCTCTGTATCCTGTGGCTGATCTCTACTCCCAGGGGTACTGGCTGCCTACCAGGCTCCATATAACCTGGTAATTAAGCCACTAGTTAGACAAAACAGGCTGAGAGGTCCAGTTAAGATCTCAGTACAGTTAATGATTGGAAACTGAGCCCAGGAAAGAAGAGTTTTACCTAAATGTTATAAATCTAGAAAAACAAACACAATCTGTAAGCTGAGGAAATTGATTGTAACTCCCAAAAGCTAATTTTGGTTTTATAAATTGGGTGGAAACTTTAAAATGTGGTATAAGGTTTAGATATTTGATGTATTTTAAGGTAAAGCTTTTTTTTTTTGATAAAGCAAGGAAGAGCCTCCAAATTTACATAGTCATGAATCTATTTGGATTATTCATGAATGTGTTAGTTTTCAGAGCATCTTTTTCTTCCAGTACTTTCTTCCATTTGGTATTTTGATCATTTTATATCATTTTAATCAATTTCAAAAGGGATAGGTCTTTTGTTATATTGAAGGGAGGCAACTTAAAAAGTTACTTTAAAAACTGGGCATAAAACACTGTATTTAGAATATTATGTATGCAAAGTACATTCATATTAACATACACATTATAGCTTTCTGGATCACCAGAGAAAATCTTAAAATAAACTGATTTCGGCACGATAGAGCACCATTTTGTGTTTTATAGCAAACAGGAAACTGTAGCACCCACAGGAGGTTTTATCTAAATGACACATATCAACTATAAATTTGCCTCAGGATGACGTTGTAAGACTGACTACAAGGTTACAGTGATGCTTAAGTGCTTCTTCCCCTTTCTCTTCCAGTGCACCACTCACACCTGTCAAATAGGTTAAAACAAAAGGACATGAGAGTGGGAAGAGAGGACATGGCTGCCCCACATGGATGGCGCAGGTCCCTGGCAGAGCTAGATGGTGTGGGACTTGGGTGTCTGGGCTTCAACTCTAGGAGACGTGAGAGAGGGGGGAAAGGACCTAGATATGGTGCTTAAAGAATATGTTTTTTCTTTTACTACAAAATACTTGTTTCTATGTAGAAAATGTATGTGAAAGCGAGGGAGGTCTTGATAAGAATGAACCAACGAATCCTTTAATCCAGGGACTGGAAAAGCAGCTTAGCAGCTAAGAATTCTTTCTGCTCTGCCAGAGGACCTGAGCTTGATTCTCAGAATTGCTAGGAAATTTATAACTGTGACTCCAGCTCCAAGCTACCACCTTAGGCCTCCATGGGCAGGTACACACAGACACCACACACATATACCACACAACACATCACATACACCATACACGTACACACCACACACCACATCACACTCACACCCAAACCACACCCACACCCACTACATCACACACAGACACACACGCACACCACACACCACATCACACACACCACACAACACATCATACACACCACACACGTACACATCACACACCACATCACACTCATACCCAAACCACACCCACACACCCACTACATCACACACACACACACACACACAGACACACACACACACACACACACTATATCACATACATATACCACACAACACATCACATACACCACACAACACAACACATCACACACACCACACATGTACACATCACACACCACATCACACTCATACCCAAACCACACCCACAACATCACACACACACACACACGCACACACACACACAGAGACACACTTTTTTTTAAAAATTCTATAACCCAAACCTTTTAGGCTATAATTGCTTGTTTTTAATCCACTAAGATTTACAGGTGTTATTCACTTTAACTGACTTTTTTTTAAAAAAAAAATTATATAATATGCACCATAATCCAATACACCTCAGTCTCTGGTTTTTGTTCCACTTAATGGGGACCTTTTGTGATGATCATTAGTCATTAAACTAATTCATTTACATGCATTTACTTATTTAGTGTGTGTGTGTGTGTGTGTGTGTGTGTATGCAGATGTCAGGAGCAACTGAAGAGAGACAGTTTCTCCTTCTACTGTGTGGAACCCAGAGACCAAGCTTAGGCCTTCAGGCTGGGTGGCACCTGCCTTGTACTTATCAAGCTACCTCATAGGGCCTCCTTCTTCTTCTTCCATCCTGTATGCTGGGTTGCTTGGTATTTCAAGCACAGGAAAAATACCACAAATTAAGTAATTTTGTATTAGTATCAATCAACATGGAGTTAGGTTCTTTTTTCTCAGTCTGATAGACACACTGAAACATCTCTGTGGCTTAAGCTTCCTGATTCCGATTTTTCAGGCTCAGTTTTCAGAATGCAGCAGAATCAGGAGCCTTGGAGACACACTGGTCTCTACGAAGGCTGCACAACTTCACATACCTACACTTTGCCTTCTCCCCAAAGTGCCAACTGCTCCATACTTATACCCACACCTGGGCAAATATCTGAGTAACCTACATTTCTCTCTCTCTCTCTCTCTCTCTCTCTCTCTCTCTCTCTCTCCATTTACAAATATTTTTTATTTTCTGAGCTCTCCGCTCATGGTTTTGTAAGCTCATACTCTTGGTCTCCTTTCTTTGGTAGATGATCCTGACTTGAGTGTGTGTGTGTGTGTGGTTTTTCGAGACAGGGTTTTTTGTGTAGCGCTGATTGTCTTGGAACTCTCTGTGTAGACCAGGTTGACCTCCAACTCATAGAGATCTGCCTGCTTCTTCCTCCCAAGTGCTGGGACTAAAGGCATGCACCACCTCACCTGGTTCTAGTTCTGATTTTTAAGATCCAGTTAATATTTTTTTCTATATTTCATTAAAACTTTAATTTAAAAAACTTATTTAATAAAGCTAGACCCAGTAGGACACTCCTCTACCCAGCACCTGGGGAGCAGAAGCAGGAAGATTACTACCAGTTCCATGCCACTTGGTATACATAGTTAGTTTCAGGGCCAACCCAGGTGACATAGGGAGACCCTGTCTTACAACAACAAAAGGATTAGAAACCTTATTTATTTTACATGTACGTGTGTTTGGCTTGCAGGTATGTTTGTGCACTGCATGCATGCGTTGTGCCAGAGGAGGCCATCTGATGCCCTAGACGGGAGTTACAGATGGCTGTAAGCCACCATTTAGGTACTGGGAATTGAACCTGGGTTCTCTGAGACAGCAGCACATGTTCTTAAATGCTGAGCTATCATCTCCCCAGCCCAGAACTTTGAATTTTAAAACTTATCTTTATATTTAACTTTTAATTTTATTATTTTTTATTTTGGGGGGGAAGGGAATGATTCTGGGGACTGAACATGGCTTCCTACAAGCCAGGCAATCATCTAACCTAGAGGACATTATTCTGAGAGCTATGTGCTATGAGTTAACGCTCTCTGATCATCTGATAAAGGACTCCATATTCAATAACACTTCCTTTTATCTACAGCATCAGCTCTTCTCTCTCTGAGATTCCTGACCTTGCTTCCAGTGCATTTCATTTTGCCCCTCTCCACTGCTCACAGACTTTGAGTAAAACATTTTGTTAGATAGCTTCTATGAAAATGACTGTTTAATAATTTTAACATACTAAGGATCATAAATTTACAAAAATCAAAGCCATGCTGTTAATGTTCCCAGCTGCAGATTTCTAGAAATGCTGATTTAAAGCACATTTCAATGGAGTCAAAATTATTCTACATTATTTTTAGTTACGCATCTCTGTGTGGGCCTGTATGTGAATATGTGTCTGCAAGCATCCTTCCCTTGGAGGCCTGAGGTATTGGGTCCCTCTGAAGCTAGAATCCAGGCGGTTATGAACTGCCTGACATGGGTGCTTAGAACAGACCTTGGGCCCCTGCAAGAACAGCATGAGTTCGGAGCTCCTTTTCAGCCCAAACACATACACAGAGAAAATAGCAATAGCCTGTTGTCATGTGTGTCTGTGCACATTACCCCTGGATTTGCTGTCTATGCCCTCAATATTTTCCTCTTGGACTAAACAAAAGATTTAAAGGGAAACTAAACCCTGGGATTGGCACCACGGGCCACCGAGGCTGGGTCTGTGTACCAGCTGGAAACGCTGTACCCCTGACCCTGACTCCCCACTTCTCTCAACAGCCTTCCTTCTTGCTGGGACTTGGTAAGAGCATACACACAGCTGTGCCTCACCGATGTGTTCTGTTTCTGGAGGTTGAAGAGTTCGTTTTGATACATAACAGCAGCAAAGGGATAGACAGCTGGCAACTCGGCTTCCGGTTTCTTCAGTGCAAGCAGTGTGTTCTCGGGGTCACCTTCCCGCAGGATCGCATTGATGTGGTCCACAGCAGCCATCCCTGGAGGGTAGCAGGGCATACAAAGTGAGAATGTATGTGTTCCTCTACTGGCCTGCCCAGCCAGCCCCTCTTCCCAAGGTCCTGATGTAAGTGAGTCAATTTGCACAAATTCTGAAAAGCTGCGGAGGTGGGCAAAGCTTTGGAAGTCAGTTCAGTGATTCAAGTCACTCAAACACCTGAAGCTAGTTCCGGAGAGAACCGCAGGACCAATAGACCTTGAGTTCTGGATCATTCCTGCTAGCATGATGTCCCTACAAAAGCCTTTGTGTGTGTGTGTGTGTGATACACCTGTTGTGTGCCTGTGTGCCAGTGGGTGGGCACAATGTGGAACTCAGAGGACAACCTCAGATGTCACTCTTTACTTTCTACCATGTTTGAGACAGGGCCTCTTTAGTCATTAACTGCCACTAACTCCCAGCTGGCCTAGAGCCTTCTGGGGATTTGCTTGTCTTTTTGTTTCTTACACCCCCCCTCCCCCCAGAAGAACAGTGGGGTTGCAGATGTGTGCCATCTCATCCAGCTCTTACACATGGGCTCTGGGGATTTGAACTCAAGTCTTCACATGTCTGAGGCAAGTACTTTACCCACTAGGCCATCTCTCCCACCACACCCCCAAAACTTCTTTCAGGAATGGCTCTTTTCTCACCTCACCCATGATGCTGGCAAAGTGCTTGTGTCCTGAGGATTCCCCATCTTGAGAATCTCAGTTAGAGGTAAAGCTGGAACACAGTGTTCTGCATGTTTACTCTGTGCTGTTCTCCACAGTACAGGAAATCATTAAGGTACATGAAGGCCAGGAGCAAGCCTCGTCCTGATGCTGTAACCTCCCAGTGGATCCATCCGTCGTAATCCCACAGAAGAATTTGATACCCTGCTGCTCTACTATCTGAAACAACCCTAAGTGCCTAATCCCTCTCTCAGTTATAACATTCAGGTTACAAAGAGCTTCAGCACATGGGAAGGCGTCGGCAGAGTTTTCAGAACACAGAAGCCCAACTGCTGACCCAACAGGGGGAATAAAAAATGATGTCCCCGGTCAAGAAAAACCCGACAGAGCCTACAAGATTTGCCTTCTAAGGAAGGCATCTGGGTATTGGGAGTAACAGACATGCCCTAGTCTCTCTTCCTAATGGCATGGCCAGATGACCCTTTGTGACAGGAAGACAATTTATCTCTCAAAGAGCTTCCCTGGAACTTTCTACTGAGAAATATCACTTAATAGCAGGAAACATGACTAATGGAACTCTTCGGGTTACCCCTACCCCCAAAATTTACACTACAATTAACAGAAAGGATCCATACAGCCCAAACATTTTTCTTTTATTCTTAGA
Source organism: Grammomys surdaster (assembly GCF_004785775.1). NCBI lineage: Eukaryota > Metazoa > Chordata > Mammalia > Rodentia > Muridae > Grammomys > Grammomys surdaster. The sequence goes on from NW_021621185.1 coordinate 18,274,730, forward strand.
ATTCACTTGGCAAAAGAAAGAATCCCAAAAAGTGAGGCTAGCGATTGTGCTATGTCCTGTTTTGTTAGGATTCTGAGGCCTCCCAGATGCATGTAGGATTACTTGGGGTTACCCTGGCAGGATTTTTCTTCACTTCTGAGAACTTTTTAGATGCAGGTTTGTATGACTGGGTAGTAAATAATTTTATAAATATATTTTAGAAAATCATGTCCTTAAAGTGTCCTTAAAAGTATTTTTCCCTAGGGCTGGATAGATGGCTCAGGGCCTTTGCTGTCCGTCCAGAGGGACGGGGGTTTGGTTTCCAGCATTCATATGGGGTCTAACAACCACATATAACACTAGTTCCAGGGGAGCTAGTGTCTTCTTCCGACCTCTGTGAACACCAGACATGCCATGTGGTATACGCACATATATATAGGAAAAACATTTATACATAAATAAAATCTAAATTATAAAAAGATCCTATTTTTTCCTGTTTTTTTTTTTTTTAAACCTGCCGAAATGTCCTTTTCTCATTCTGCATGAACAAAACTCCCAGTCCTAATGTTGACATTAATATACCACATAGAAGGCCTGTGACAAACCTGGAAGCAATGCAAATACAACTGAAGTCTCTGAGGAGGAGGCCACTGACCTACGTACCGAAGCATCTACCAAGGCCCTTAACTGGCCACTGTGATTGTAAGTGCTTCAGCATTAATGTAATAACCTTCGAGTTGGGATGAGCTTGTAGACGGTCCTATACTTTACCTGAAGATTTTAAAGTGTTCGAATAGTCCACTGTCGTGCCACTGGCTACATGACTGTCAGTTCCATTGGACTACTTTTCCAGAAGAGATGAAAATTTCAAAAGACCCAAGCCAACAAACAAGACAGAATCCTTATCAATTTCAGCTTGTGCTGATGGTACAAATCACCTATTGCCTGATATTTTAAAATAGAAATGAAAATATGGCCAGTTTGGTAAAATCTGTGGTCAGGAAGTTAGGTCATTGGGTATCAAGCAGTTATTGATAGCGAATTTTATTAAATACAAAAAAGAAGGCTGGCTTAAGTTATAAAATTTCCAAGTCTACGAGACCACTTACTTCCTCTTGAAGCTACGGAGCTCAGATGTCTTATTGGCAGTATTAATTCCTTCCTGCAATGCATTTCTGCCAAGGATAATGAAAATCTCAACCCTCACAAGTAGCAGGAAGAAAACCCTGAAGCTGGGCTTCATGTATCATTACCCACGTGTTCACGGTTTCTTTTTTATTCTTAGAATTCACTTGGCAAAAGAGACAATTCCAAAAGGAAGGCTCGCAACTGTGATACGTCCTAAAGCCTTCTATCTTCAGAATACTAAACAGGTAGCAAAAGAACACAAGCATGCACCCTAAATTTGTAAGGTGTCCATGTAAACACAGCAGCTGTGAGCTCTCATGAGTTTTGTGTGAGCTAAATTCTCGAGCTCAGATGTTCTGCCAGACACTGACATGAATTGATCTGCATTGGCAGCCTTGGTACCTGCAGGGCTAGACTCTCCAACAACTTAGGTAGGAGTGGACCTCTCAGTCAGTCCTGCGGGTGCGTGTTTGTTTGAGTGTTCAAAGCGGTAAGGAATGTTCCCAACCCATCCAGGCAGTGACATAGAAGGCAATTTTCAGACTGCTCTGCTTGGCAGACACTCCAGTATTAAATTCAGTAGAAATTCATGTGACCTGTTAAATGGGTCCAGTGGGTCTTTCATGTATGAAGAGTTTGAAGAAAATATGGGCTATGTATATTAATATAGGGAAAATAAATATCAAATAGGATTGCTGACTGCCTCTTCTGATGTTCAAATAAAGATAACTTTTACTAGAGAGAGGGCAAGTCTAAAGGTTGATGGATCTAAATTCACATCTGATCATTTTTAACTACCTGAGTTTTCTGTTTTTTACAGTCTGTTCCAGTTAGCTTTAACTATCAAGTTGAAACAGCCTGGAGTCACCTGAGAAGGGATTCTCCTTTGAAGGAAGGCCCAGATAAGACTGCACTGTAATCGTGACTACCAGAAACTCTCTTGATTATTATGGATATAGGAGGGTCCAGCCCACGTTAGGGTTAGGTGGTGCCCTTTCTTGGGCAGGTGGTCCTGTACCAGAAAAGAAGCTAAGCTTTCTAAGTACAAGCCTTTAACTGAGCTAGCAAGCAGAACTTCTCCGTGGCTCTGCTTCTAGTAGGAACTAGTAGCTTGTGCTGGCGAGCTTGACACACAAACTAGAGTTATCTGAAGAGGGAACCTCAATTGAGGAAATGTCTATAAGACCCAGCTGTAAGGCATTTTCTTCATTAGTGATTTTGGGAGGAGGCTCCAGCCCATTGTGGGCAGTGCCATCCCTAGGCTGCTGGTCCTGGGCTCCATAAGAAAGCAGGCTGGGAAAGCCAGGGGAAGCAGGCCAGTAAGCAACACCACTCCACGGCCTCTGCATCAGCTCCTGCCTGCAGGTTCCTGCCCTGCTTGAGTTCCTGTCTTGATCCTGACTTCCTTCAATGAACAGCAATACAGAAGTGTAAGTCAAATAAACTCCTACCCAGCTTGCTTTTTGGTCATGGTGTTCTGTTGCAGCAATAAAACACACTAGATTCCCACTTTGACTCCCCTCAGTGACAGACCATGACCTGTAAGGATAAGTCAAATGAATCCTTTCCTCCTGTAAGTTGCATTTGGTCAAAGTGTTTTACCACAGAATGGAAAAGAAACAAGAACACAAGTCACCCAACTGACTAGGGTGAGGACAGGAGTTGGACTATGTAACCGCCACACAGGCTCAGGAGCATAGACCCAAACTTGCTATCATGTCTGAATTTTGCCCTCCTCTCCTGCCCCCAGTAGACTCATTCAGTTGCAGTAAAGCTATATAAGCTGGGAAAAAGAAAAGAAAAAAAAAGAAAAAGAAAGAAAAAAAGAAAAAGAAAAGAAAAAAAGCCTGTAAACAAAAACCTGTGAATGACTAAAAAGCAGAACTGCTTGTAATATCATATCTTGTAAAACTGCAGTGGAACACAATCATGCAACCAAAAACAAGGAGTCAATTTTGTTAAATTGTAATCTTTTGCTAAATAACAGTGTCAGTCCTACGAGGGACAGATCCAAAATGGCACACACCACAGCAAGGCAGGAATGAAGCAGTTTCTAGACACTTTGACAGGCTGTGTGTGGACCAGCAACAATATCACTGAGGAAGACTCACTGGGAAACTGTGGGATATTGCATCATGACAACAAGTAGTGTTCACAGACTGACTTCTCTTTACATAAGGCAGTTTTGCAAGTCATGAGTGGGGAGTTTTGCAGATTCTGGCAAAGAAAGCTTACCCCGTATAGAAATATCTATTCCCGACATATACTTCTCACTTACTGTTGACCGTATTGATGTTGCTTTGGATTTCTGCCTGTGTCAGCAGCTCCTCATACGCGTCTCTCTCTTCCTCTGAAATACAGCTGTTCTGCAAAACAAAATCTTCACTGATTTTCCCCAAGCTTCGATTCGATGTTTCCAAAGCAGGAAACTCAAAAGGTAAAGGGGGCTTGCTCCTTTTCACTCGTAATCGACACAAGCCCCTGTGGGATACCTGCTCTGTGTAGGGCTCTGCGGAGGGAACAACCAGCAAGAAGTGCAAAGACCAGCAGCATAGAGGGGCTGCTCTATGAGCAAGGCTAAGTCTCTAACAGGGGGCCATTAGAAGGGATCAGTCAACATGGCCATGCTTACAGAGGCAAAACAGGGAAATACTGCAAATTTCATTAGAGTCTGTCTAACATCATTAAAACCCAGAGATAACCAATAGCCATAGAAGAGACTACAGTATAGTTAGAGGAATACAGTCAAACTCAATTAGAAAGAAAAATTTAAACTGTGGTAACAACTGAGGCAAACTCAGAGAAGGAGCAGGGATAGGCAATGGGCTGTGGTCAGGTGGGGTTGGTTTAAAAAAAAAGCACAAAGCTTAGTGTGCATGCTAACACTAGACAGAAGATGGTCTGTGTGTTGTTGAGAACGCCAACCAAACACCAGGCTAAATACTTGTATTTAATTGAATTTGTTTGTTTGCTTTGTTTTCTTTTATTTTGTTTCATTTTGAGACAGGGTCTCTCTGGCCTGGAACTCAATTGGTAGACCAGGCTGGTTTTGAATTCGTAGAGATCAGCCTGTCTCTGCCTTTTAAGTTCTGGAATTAAAGGTGTTCACTGTCACACCTGGCCCTGTACTTAAGTAGGAAAAAGAGAATCAGGACAGGTTTTTAGTGAGGTGATATCAGATCTGAATTAAACATGAATGTTTCCACCTCATCTTCAGAGAGGGGTTAGGTTGGAGGGTGATAGGAAACCAGAGAGACCCAGGTGGGTGGAGCTATGAGAGTCCTGTGGAAATCCTGGACGCCAGCCTGTGAGACTGAGAGGCAATGGATTCCAGTTGGTAGGAAGAAGCCACAGAATCTAGCTAGGAAGGAGCAGGAGAGAGGGGACATTCTAGACAAGGTGGCACTCCCCTCAAACCATGGAGGCAGAGCACGGAACAGGGTGACAAGGGCGAGTGGAAATAGTGATTCTTCCACTGTGGTAAGGTCTTAGGGACGCAGAATGCAAACTCTGCATGGGTGGACAGGATGACACGGGAGGGGCTTGCTTAGAGCTATCAGTCTTCCTAGAAAAAGATGAGTATGAGACTTGAGAGAATTCCAACAGAAAGAGGAAGAAGAATTGAACTCCAAGAGATCAATGCTGAGAACTGTTACAGCCAAGACTTCCACCAGGCAGGGAGCAGAGCCTCTCTGGGTAGGTGGGCTGTTGACATGCCAAAAGCTACCAGGCAAGGAAAAGTCATCAAAGAAGTAACGGAGCTCAGAGCTCAATGAGTGAAGAGTTGTGGAATACAAGTTTCCGTGTGGGCGAAGTTGTCAGCCAAGACGACTCAAGAAGTAGGTGGGTTTAGAGTTAGGATCAGCAATGGGTTTTCGCATTAGGTGAAGGGGATACTTTCAGATAAGATGGGTTTGAATGGGAAAATGCAGAGAGGCATGGAGAAACTTCTTTTCTGAGCATTTCCTTGTTGAACTATTGATGTCATAATTGGCATTGAGCATGAAGATCTTATCAAAGAAGAATGACCTGAAGCGGCTGTCCCTAAGTTTATACCAGGCTATTCAGTCCTTCAGTGTCTGTCATGAAGGAATATATTATCATGTTACTTAATTTAGGGTCTTCTAACTCTTCAATGCTACCCAAATCAAGAAAGACCATAGCCAATTAATTTATAAATCATTGCGGTCAACATGAGTAACAGCTTTTTGTGTTAGAAGCTCATAGCTGTATCATTAGTACATGGATCACCAAGACTTTAACTAAGTACCTACCTTCAGTTTTGCGTTTTCCTCTTTTTTCTTTTTGGCTTCCCAGAGTTCTTTCTGATACTCCTGTGCGAGGCTGTCATCCACACACGTTAGCACAGCATTGGGGTTTCTTAGTGTTACAATGGTCTGCTTGGCCACTCCCTTTTCAATAGCCTCATTAATGGCTATGACTGCAGCATGCACTGAAAGGTAAAGAGAAAGGAGGCTTCTTTTTAATCAGCCAAAGACGTTGACAACATTGATACCCCACGAACTCAAGCAGTTTGACCGTCTTCTTTAGCTTCCAGGAAGTAAAAGGTGTGGGGAGATAGCTCAGTTGGTCAAGGGCTTGCTGAATTCCCAGCATTGTGTAAGAAGCCAGACGTGGGGCATGAGCCTGGAATCCCAGCCCTGGGGAGGTGGACACAGGTGGGTCCCTGGGGTTAGCTGGCTCAGCTAGCCTAGCCTAATTATCTAGCTTCAGGTCCCAGTGAAAGACCTTGTCTCTAAAGACAATGTGGACAGCTGCTGATGAACAACTGGCTTCTATATGCAATGAATGCACTCATGTGTGTATGCACATCTGTATATACAGTACAGCAAAAAAAGAGACCTGGGACAAACTGTGGAGCACCTGCTGATCTCTCTGCAAGCTTGCCTGTCCCCAGTCTTCATTCCAACATCTGTGAAGTAATCCCTATTTGTTTAGGCAGTGAGATGGATCAGATGTTACGCCATCCACTAGATGGTATCATCACAGAGTCAGCCCTTGCTTCCTGCTCAGGGCAACACAGCCCACTACAAGTGGGCTCTAAAAGATGTCTACAATTTAGCTTGCAACACTGAAAGAGTCACAGAAGAATATACCCCAGCACAGCAAGTAAGAGAAATGTTTCACAGACTGAAAATTACTTCTGAAATCTCAGTGTTCACATTGCACACATGCAAGGTTAAAGTCCAAAGGCAAACAAATACCCTTGAATAATACTAAGAACAAAAATGCCAGGGTTCTGGGTGTTGACTGTGCTCCTGCAAATGTAGTGAGCATTCATGAAACCTGCTGGACTTTCTGCAAGAAACATGGCCATTACCAGCTTCGTAAGGGGACACTATAAAAGAAGGGCAAGGATTCTCTGCCCAGGGAAAGTGGCATCAGGTGGAAAGCAGCCCTCAGCTGTATGGGCAAACTAAGCCCACTCTGCTCCAGAAGATTAAACCCGTGTTGAGGCTGGAGTCGGTAAGCCCACCTGCAGATCTTAGCTGATGCTGCCTATAAGATGTTTTGAACTCGCAAGTGATGAGAAAGGACCAAGTGATCCAGTTCTAGGCAGATTTTGGTCATGAAGACAGTAAAATCATGAAGTTATTTATAGTTACTTCATTTGGGGGTGAATAAACCAGAATCATCATCATCACCACCACCACCACCACCACCACCACCACCACCAAAACCCAAAAGAAGCAAAACCATTAGGGTTTTTAAAGTATCTTAAGTATCCTGTTTTATGTCATTAAAATCAGCAAATGTATATGGATAAGTTGCAGGCCGATGGCCAGCATGGCTCTGAGGCCGGCTTACGTGCGGCTTCGTCCACAGACAGTTCGTTGGCCAGGATGCCACCGATTTTGCTGAAAGCTGGCATCTGTATCCCGTACTTCTCCAGCTCCTTCCGCATATTACTTATCTCCTCCTCTGAAAGGAGAACAGAAAACAAAAATCAAAGCAAGGCCCCAAAAGCGAAGGCATGGTAGGGGACCTTCTGCCTCAGGACGGTGGACCCATTTCCAAACAATCTGAGAGTCTTTCATGCTGTAAACCTGGAGGAAGGGATCCCGGTAGGCACAAGGAAGATAAGCTAGTATGGTGATTAGTATTCATTGTCAATTTGGTAGACTCTGAATCACATGGTAGCTGGGTGTCTGCCAGTGGGAAATGCTCTTGATTACAGTAGTCTAGGAGGGAAGACCCGTTCACTGTGAGTAGCACCATTCTGACAGAGATCCTAAGTTGTATAAATAAATAAAGGGAACTGGGCAGCCCCAGGGATCCACCGATCTCCTCTCTGACTGTGGCCACAATATGACCAGCTTCTTCATTCTCCTGATGCCCTGGCTACACCATCATGATAGACTGAACCTTGGGCCATGAGCTACAATGAACCCTTTCTCTTGAGTTCTCATCAGGGTATTTTCTCACAGCCCCAGGAAGGAAACCAAGATGGCAGGTTTTCCCTTGTTGGTATAGAGCAGTGGTTCTCAACCTGTGGGTCACAACCGAGTTGGAGATCAAACAACCCTTTCATAGGGGTCTCATATCAGACATCCTGGCTATCAGATATTTACAATAAGAGTCACAACAGTAGTGAAATTGCAGTTATAAAAGCAGCAGTGAGAATACTTTTCTGGTTGGAGTCAGCACTGCATGAGGAACTGTATTAATGGGTCCTAGCATTAGGAAGGATGAGAACCACTGCTCTAGAGGAAGGAGAGAACCAGTAAAATCAAAGGAAAGGAGGCATCGGCCTGGTTTCTTATCACTGAAGACAGAGAGGATAAAAGAAGTACCTGTGAAATCCACTTTTCCCAGCAAATCCTGGATCTGAGGCGCAATCCCCAGTTTAAACAGATACAAACTGAAAGACAAAATGCAAAGCCATCAGAGTCTTCATTATCCTAAGTCCTACAGTGTACATACAAGCAAAGAATGCTTTCAACAGAGAAGGATCTTAGAGCCTAAAGTGCCTCACAAGGTTCCACAGTCCCAGTGGGCACCCCCAGAGCGAACTCTAGGCAAGACCCCAAATACTGGCATTCTACAGCACAGGGCATCTTTCCTAGGATCAACACCCTTCCATCATTCATGTGTAAGAAAAATAAAACCACAACTAGTGGGCTGGAGAGATGACTCAGCGGAAAAGACCGCTGACTGCTCTTTCAGAGGATCTGAGTTCGATTCCCTGCAACCACTGAGCAGTTTACAGTCATCTGTAACTCCAGTCCCAAGGGATATGATGAATGCATATGGTCCACAGAGACATGGAGACAAAACATTCACACACATAAAATTAAAGGTTAAAACTAAAATAATAAAAAGACAGCTAATATGAAAGAGCAGGAAATAGATACTATTTCTATGGATATTCCTCATTTGATTCTCATTTGTCTGAAAGAACAGTTTACCTTGGAAGTTTTGATATTTACCTAAATATCTGTTTTATGGACCAATAGACCACTAAAATTATCATGGATAATTTTATATTAAAAAGCCAGTTATGTTCTGCACATATTGCTAAGTAGAAGACATAGACTACCTTGTAAATATTTAAAAGTAAATCACTTAGGAAATTAATGACGGCACCCACTAAGCTACCCATAAGCTGACAAAAGGTGTAAAGCTGGCATGTAAATTCTATCAAAGAGATTTGAGTATGTGCTGCCTCTACTCAGTTCCAGTCCCAGCCGGTTTCTGTTGCACATTTCTACCAACCCTTCCGGCCTTTAATACAGGGTAGCATTCAAAACAAAGCCTAGTTTCACTTTCTTATTCATTTGGTAGGTTTAAAATCCATGAAACTTTAATTGGAAGTAAAAAAATTACATCAGAATATACATGGGAAAATGATCTGAGAGTGGTTTTGATGACTTGAACATTTTAATATGAATACTCCCAACACTGTGTTAGATGGATCTCAGCTGTTTATAAAATCCAATAACTTTCAAATAAAGGAATTAAGATAAAGCTTTCTCAAAGGTAATAAAAGTTCTTAAATATATGATTAGTCAACATAAGCAGCTTGCACCGAAACTGATTTCTTTGATTATATTTTCTACAAAGTAAGTTTATATCAATATATGCCAGCAGCTAAAAATGAAAGATTGAAGGTTAAAATATTACAAAGAAAATCACCCATCTAGGTGGGTACAGTCAGTCACCCCTACAGAACCAGCCGACCCAGGTGCGTGCAGTCAGGCACACCTACAGAACCAGCTGAACTAAGACTGAGAACAGGAGGTGTAAGACTAGCGGAGACGACAGTGGGACCCCACCATGGAAAAAGGAAAGAGAGAGAGAGGGAGAGGAGAGGGATGGATGGGAGGAAGGAAAGGAGGGAGAGAGGAGGGAGGGAAGGAGGGAGGGAAGGAGGAAGGGAAGAAAGGGAGGGAAGGAAGGGAGGAAAGGAGGGGGG
>NW_021621185.1:18284673-18321935 GCF_004785775.1 Grammomys surdaster
AGAGAGAGAGAGAGAGAGAGAGAGAGAGAGAGAGAGAGAGAGAGACATAGACCTTTGTAGATACATGCTAAATAAACCCCTCTAAATAAAATTCCAAGCTAGAAAAGGTAAACACAAAACAAAATCTTTCAATACGTTTTGCCAAACTATGTCTTATAAAGGCATGTGTGAGGCCAGTTTGGGCTACATGAGGGAGACCCTGTCTCAAAAAAAATAAAGGATGGAAAAGATTGTATTCATTTGTCCTCTGTGATTAAAGGGTTTTTAAAAATTCATTATCTGGCTGAGAATGTAGCTTCACTGTAGAGAACTTGTCTAGTAAAGGAGGAGACAGGAAGAAACCAGCCCAATGAGACAGCAATCCCATGGTAAGTCTGCCTTTCTGATTGTCAGTGGTGAGGCTAAATCAGCTTTTACACAGGTACTGCTCACTTAGAGGTTTTCTAGGAAATACTTATTAATGGATGCTTTCGTTTTAAGGACTGTGGAGAAAGAATTATTGATCTTTCCCTCATTTCCTCCAAAGGACAGACAACAAACGGTAGGTAACTTTTATTATACTGTGATTTTTAATTTAGTGCCAGATTCTGTCTGATCTTTCTTTTACCAGGAAGAGAACATTCAACTGTAAACACCCCCCCCCCCCAGCTGTGAGGAGTTCTGTATTTGTAATTCAGAGCCAGGAAGGCGGGACACCTGCTTTAGGTTAAAAGTCTACATCTTGAGAGATTATCAAGGATCAAAACCCATTTGCAGTCATGGAAAACTGTGATGGCGAAGGTCATGCCACACAAGGTCACGAGGAGACCGTGGTGACACTTAGAAAGCCTTACCGTTTTATGAAGCATTTTTAATTCACTATTACCTGGGGAAAGTACTGCAGTTCTAAATGGGAACTCGTGGGCTGTGATGTGCTTAGCGCAGAAGAGCTTGCCTATCACACACCAGACCCTGGCTCCCTTTCCTGCATTGCAAAAGGAAGGGTAACAACATAAAAGAGAACTCCTACCTCACGGTACAACTGAAATGCCAGCCCCTCACTCCTCCCTGGGGACTTCAAAATCAGGCAGAACTGAAAAGATCTGCCAAAGCTTCAAAGACAGATAAGCAAATAATCGTTTAAGAAATAGGAAAAGGTAGTAAAAAAATACATCCTGGTAGTCACGCTGGTTTCATTCAGAGTATTGGTCTCTTCCACCTCCCTCTACAAGTTCAAGTTACACCTCCTGAGAAAACTGAAAGGAAGGCAGTGAGGAAAATGAGAAGATATGACAGCAAAGCATAAGTAGGAGATGCCACAGCATATCAGGTAATATGACATCTTATGTCTCTCCCAAGCACAGAGTATGCTGTCTCTTTAAGGCATAGTACCACGTAAATACTGTTAGCTTAACTTAATTTTAAAGCTACATTGTCATACCAAAACCTGAGCTAATTAGTAACCTTTACCCCTAATATAGGTCTATCTCTGCTTCTCTATGCATGCAATACTAAGATGGTCTACACTTCAATTCTGCGCCTTTATTTTTGTATTTTGCCTTAAAAATTTAGGTAACAAATTTTACTAATTTCTTTCCTACACCAGATTTTCTCTTCTTAATTTTCTCCTTGGTTCTGCTACGTTAGGTGCCCAAGAAATAATCTCTGGAATCGCGTAAATCCAGTGAGTCTTCAGCGGCTCATACGGTCATTTGTTTATTGATGCTGGGACTCTCCCAGCTCAAGCCTGATGTCTTCCTCACAGGGTCATTTTTCCTTTGAGTATCTGGTCTCTTTTGACTTGGGGCTTTTGTCAGTATCTGGGTCTTGTGGTTCATCCACTGTGGACTGTGGCATCAGGGACTCTGTGGGGAGCAGGGAAAAGACGAAGGTCGGTGTTACCGTCTCCTCCCGCTGACATCTGTCTTTCTTGGTGGCAGCTGCTGCTGAGGTTTAGATAGGGACATCTAGGTAGCCCAGTTTTGTCTTCGGTTCACAGTCATTCAGACAGGCTCTCCCCAGTACTTGGACTACAGGTGTGTGCACCCGGCTTGGCTCCCCCGTCCGTCTCCGAGCCTTTAGCTGTCTAGGGCACTGACATGTTCTCCTGCCATCAGTACCATCATTTGTTCCTCTTGGAACAGAGTCTGAGGCTCGGCCTGTCCAAGCTGATCCCTCCACACTTTGAACCTCTGCACTGGTCCACCTGCCTGGAACCAAGGCTGTGACAGCCTCCAGCCAGGAGTGTCCCCTTGTTGTTGCTGATTGTAGCCTGCTCCCGTCTTGTTTCTTAATCCTGTCACAACCACTTGCTTTACATCTTTGGCCACTGGGTGACATCTCTGATTTTATTTCAAAAGCTTTTTTTTTTAATATAAAAAAAAAAAAAGATGGTCTTATGCAGGTCATATGCAGGGAACCCCAGCTGCTGTGAATTCACGAGTGTGACAGGTGTGTCCTGCCAGAAAACTGCATTTTACAGCTCTCTGCCCATTTTCTGACTTTTACATTCCATCTCTTTGTCCTCAATGTTCCCTGCACATGGTGGTGGTATTATATAGTACAGGATCTTCTCCCTCTCTCTCTCTCTTTCTCTCTCTCTCTCTCTCTCTCTTTGATGATATGTCCACCAATAGACTTTTGATGTTACAGTGGATATGTCCACACCCATGCATATATGGGCAGCCATAACTAGACTTAATAGAATATATATATGTATATATATGTATATGTACATATACATATATATTTATTTATTGTCATATATATAATATACTAATATATACAACTATATATTATATACTAATATATATATAAAATATACTATATATATACATATATCTGCCTCCATTTTCTCCCTAACATGTCTCCCTGTCAATACAAAACAAAACAGTGACACAAAGACACAAAGTTGGGGGTCTTTTAGGGAGACTCTGGAGGCAGTTGGAATGGGAAGATGGGAGGTAGATATGATCATATTTAATAGTATACATGCATGAACTTCTGAACAGTAAACACAAAATTTTAAATTACTATTGTATGCATTTTGTCAGTTGTGAAAAATACTCGAAGAGCTGTGTGACATGATCTAGACGCAGCTATTTTTATATTATATCTTGTTCATTAACTCGTCTAATTGCTGCTTTACTGAATGTCTCTTCTGTATATTATGCTTTTCTTAAATTAAAGCTGGTTTGGATATCACAGACATAACTTTAACTCAACACACTGGCACATACATCAGCAGCCCCAGTGATTCAGGAGGCATGGACTGCAGGACCTCATGAGTAGAGGCCGACCTAGGGCTCCAAGCCAGTCCTTGTCTCAAACACAGCTTTGTTGACAACATGGAAGGAAAGCTTTCCTAAAGGAATGTGGTGATTTTTCACATTTGTGATAAAGAAAGTAGGTGCAATCTCCAATATGCCTCCACAGGGCAGGAAAGAGTGACAAATTTCAGAGAACAAACATCCTGATTAACTAGGAGTCACCACAAGGTGGTGCTGGGAAATTAGCTTGGTGAGTGGGAAAGTCGGCTTTTAAATGTAAACCTGAGATTGTCTTAACTTGGTATGATGAAGTAGGTAGAAAACTCACTTGCATATGGCCTCTCAAACACCGTATCCAGAGAACTAGGAATATTGTATTTATTTTCAACTTTCCACATTTATCATCGCTGGCATTGACATTTCACATTAGTTAAAAAAAAAAAGATTACTTCTTCTACCATGGGAGTTTTCTACCTGATCGCTGAGTGACAGGTCTTCCAAGTAGATTAGCACAAAGAGGAAACACCTATCTGGAAGCTGTATTTTTCCATCACTCTCATGTTGAAAAGAACCATCCACCGAAAAGCCTCCTTCCCAAGAATCTTAAGTCCAGTGAGGCCATGTCCTACCTGACATTCATAGGCAACTGAGACTTAATATTAAAAAAAAAACAAATCCATTGCACAAGTGCTGCTTGTAGCTGGCTCTCTGCACTGAACTTGCTATGCACTGTTTACTGACTAACATCTAACATAGCATGCCAGGAGTATTTCAGAGCAAGCTGTGGCATTGATGTTACCAGCACTGCCCAATATGTAAGAAAGCATTCTGGGTAGAGTTGGAAGCCTCTTATCCCATAAAAAGGTAAACCACACTTAGGTTGCTAACGCAGCCCTGCACACAAGGGCCACCCAGAGCTAACTACCTCTCACTAGCCCATAAGGTAGTAGTTGTATAAATAATATCAGCTGAAGGCTGGGAAGTGAAAGTGGAAGTTACAAAATACTATTAGTTTTTTAATTTATTATTACTTTTAATAAATCCATTAAAGAGTCTGTGGTGATAAAACACCAACTTTAAAGGCAAGATGGGCCTGGGTCCACTCCCCAGTTTCTGCATAGTTTGGCAAACAGCTCATTTTGGCTGTACCAGGGGCTAAGGGCATTTGTAAATCAAAGCCACCAGGCAAGGGCTGGGTTTGTGGCCCTGAGCAAGGCTCAGGAGAAGAGCTTTCAGTGTAGTGAATGGCCAGGCTTAAATAACTTCCCAGGGTTCCTCCAGTTTTCAAGTTCCAGCATTTTTTTCCTTTAAATATTTTAGTCTATGCTGAAGTAAGTGCAAGTCTGACACCATTTTATAAAATTTTGGCCCAAAGCAAAGGAACCCAGAGGTTTCCATATGCAAATTAGTTTAGACAAACTTCCTGAAAAAAGTTAAAAAGATGAACTCTAAGGGACTTTAAGCTTCAACTAATGGAAAACCATGGAATCACGGTAGGTTTCATCAAATGATTCACAAGCTCAAAGAGTTTTGCTTTCTGTAAGACCGCCAGAGCCTCATAGTAATTCAGACAGGTGGGCTGAGAGGCGTGGCATTCAGACCAAGTGGAGAGTTTTAAACAAGGAGGAGTCTGAAAGCTACAGAGAGGAGCAAATGCCTTTCTTACCTTAATCTCCAATACTGCCATCTCCATGTGTCCCTTCCAAGACCTGAGGATTCTAGTCTGGCTTTAAGGCCAGTGATCTGTCTCCAGAGAGCTTATTTGTAAATTCAAATGTACACTGCAAGAATTACAATCAACCTGGTATTTTAGAGGAAAATGGAGTGAATCAGTTTCTTTGGGAGGAAGACCTCTAAGAGAAGGGAATGTTAAATCAATGAAGGTTCTACATTAATGCCTGGGCAACATGTCTAACACCTCCATTGGAGGGTCCAGGTAGCCATGAAGCTGTGGGAAGAGCCAGGGAAAGGAGCCTTCTACAAAGCAGCCAGGAGATTTAGAACAACTGGTCAACCAGAAGTGGTCCCGCCACCACCTTTGTCGCAAATGCAAGCCCTACAGCTCCCTACTCCGGCTACACTGCAGCCGTTGCAGCCAGGATAACACATCACTTCTAACTCTGCAATGAGTGCAAACTGTACTCATTAACTAGTGGATGCCAGTTAAGCATTGGTACCACATTTGAAAAACAGGGAGCCGAACACACTATAGAAGTTTCAGCACAGTAGTAATGCTTAACACTCAGGGGAGACCCACAGGTTTCCACCACAGCAGAATTGTGATGCCCTATTAAATGGCGCAGTAAGAAAAGTTGCATCCAGCACCCTTATGATGCTAAAACTAGAACAGTCATGTGCGACTGATTCTGAAGGGATTTCTTGAACAGTAGTTGATTCCATATCTTAAAGCAGTAATCAGGACAAGGACATCTGGTGTGTCCACAATCAAAGATTTTTCAAAGACGCCAAGGGCAGTGCTACAGGGACAAAGGGGCTGCCATGACTAATCAACCTCAGACTATCTATTCTGTGCAGAAGGTATTAGACAGGCAGGGTGGTCCACAAATGTAATCCTAGTACTCAGAAGGTAAGAGGGGCTGTGAGTTTAAGTCCAGCTTGAGAGACACAGAGAGATCATGCTATGAACAAACAGGAAAATAGTCATCTTGGTTCAGGCTTAAGCACAGAGTTCAAAATGATCAACAGAGTATAACACACAGTGTACAAAAGGGAAGTTGTTGGAGATAAATAGTTTATGCACAATTCTTTGTTTCACTTTTTCACGGGGGAATCATTAAAGCTGAGGTACTTTGTTCTTTGTCTCTTTATGGAGCATAGGTTAGTCCGTGGTTTTCTACTACATATACCACAGGAAATAATGAAAGAGCAGGAACTCTGAACTAGCCAAAAAGTCTCCCCAAAGCAAAGGAAGTGTCCCAAGGTAAGGATGGACTGCAGAGGGCAGGTTATGACAGAAGTAGCTCGAAGGAAGTGGAATCCAAGAGCAGTGTGCACTGAGCAGACAAGCAGAGAGGTCAGGAACCAGATCTGAGGAGGCAAATCAGCAAGAGCATGACGAACACTCAGTTGTCCCTCCCTTGTCTCCTAGGAGATGGAAACCTCTAGAAAGTCCAACTAAAATTTCAAGAAGAAAGTGAAAAAGCCATACATACGCTTCTAATAATGTTAACAGGTCAGGCCAATACATCACTGTGACAGGACAATGTGTTTTACAACACCGGCCAAGAGAAACTTAGGGAGCGAGTCACTGTAGGGTAACAGGGAGGGGTAGACAGTAAAGAAAAAAATCTACCTGACAGCCACAGACCTAAAAATGAGAATGGTGCTGACTTACAAATCAAGTAAAGGTTAACTTGATGCTGTTGGCCAGGTTTTGACTTACCTTGAGACAAGAGCCCAAGAAGAGCCATGTTCAACAAGGAACAGGTCAAATACTAGACTTAAAGGTGTGCCCTTTGATTTCTAGTGACACTGAAATCATGTTGCCTCAGGTTAGGTATCAGGACAGTATAGCAGCCCTAGGGCAGGTCATTTTAGCGTGTGAACAATGAACACAAGAGCAAACAAAGCTGGATCTTTCCCAGCTGGTTGCAGTGTTGAGTGTCTAACCCTGACAGGGCATTCCATCTGCTCTTAAGGGATATGAAGGAAATCGCGTTGTTTTAACAATCACATTATGGTTTAAATCATTTCAACATATCCAATCTTATAACTGTTTAAACATTTAACAGTTGCTGGATGTCACTTGTCTTTATAAAGAGAGCACCATCCGACACACACTGTTTTTCTGTGTACATAAAAGGGCCTCCAGACATTAAAAAAAAAAAAAGTGTAGTAATTCAGCTAGGCTTTCAGAACGGGTTTCTTTTTGTTGCATAGGTTTGAGAACATTCAAAAAGAAGCCACAAAAGGAAAACATGCCCCATACAGATTGTAAGTCCAAAGTCTCCAAAATAGTAACAGTGGTTTTTGCGTGATTTTGCGACATTGACTGTTTTAGCTCTTTTAAAAACATTCTGTCTACATTTTCCAGTCTTCTTTCCCCTACAACGAGACTATGCTACTTTTTTTTTTTTAAATAGGAAAAAAAGAATAAATATTTCCTTGGAAAAAGAGGAGGCCACCCACCAAGAAGGCAAGTCCTTCTTGGTTAGGCCAAGTTTGAAACTGCCAAGCTAAGCTGGTAAAGGGGTCAGTGGTGACAGGCAGTGAGGAGACTAGGATAGGGTACCAGACAAAAAGGTCAGGGGCAGGCAGGGAAAGAAAGCAATGACAGAAACCCAGGGATGGTTGTTAACTCCATATCAGACTCCTGACAAGTTTGGTCAGGGTCACAGCTGAATATGTAGGTCAATCAGTCCGTGGGCTAGTCCAGAAGGAAGTCAGGGTCTTAGAAGCAAAGATACCTGGAGTAACCTTCCCTCCAGACTCCTGAGGTATAATCAAAACCTCTGACCTGCCTAATTCTCTACCAGGCAAGGACAACTCTCTACTCCAGCCAGGATAACATATGCAGCCAACTCTGCAGCGAGAGCAAACTGTACTCATTAAATAGAGGATGCCTTAAAGCTGCTCCCCAGCTTCCTTCCCAATGTGCCCTGGATCAAAGAGTATCAGCCTCCAGGGAGTGACTGACAGCCTTCTAAACCACTGCAGAGGGGAGCTGTATAGACAGGTCTCAGACACTCTTGGGATTTCTCCGCTCCTTCTCAAGAGGCAGCCACATAAGGTGAGGATAGAGAAGAATGAAGGAGAGTTGTCCATGACAGAATGTGGTCATAATTATGATATACATGTCACAGTATGTATCCACTCCAGGATGTCCAAAGGGCACAAAGACATCCATGAAGAGTAACTGATAAGGGTCCAGAACCATGACATCAATGTCTGTACATACATGCAACAATAAACGAGAAAGAACCCATTCTTTGTTTCAGAGCTGATCAAGCTGTTATTTAAACTATAGTAAATGTACATTTGTGAACCCCTATGCCACTCTATGTAGCTTCTTAGGAGCATAGATTTCTCCTGAAAGGAACTTAGCATGCTATCTCTTTGTAAGCTGGAGAACATATGGCCCAGGTGTCTACTTCGGCAAATCAATCGAAGCTCACACACATTGCCCTGGGAGCCTGCTATGGATCTGGAGATCATTGGCTCAATATAGGAACGTGATGAAGGCTGGTTTAGCAGGTCACAAAAGCAGTACTAATGCATAGTGTTAAGTGACTGCACCAAACTTTGACAAGAACTCCCGGAGGAACACTGAGCAGCACATTCAAAAGAATACCTCAGAAGAAACACACACAGAGTTTTAAGAGAACCTCTTGGGCTGGGTGGTGGTATTTCTTGCTTTTAATCCCCCCCCCAGGAGGTAGAGGCAGGTGGATCTTTGTGAGTTCAAAGCCAGACTACAGTCTACAGAGGTCAGTCAGAGCCATGTTGTGGGGCTTCATCACACACACACAAAAAAAACCCAACTTCCTTTCCATGCCATCACCAAAGGAAGTCCCATTGGTATACTAGCCCTTAGGCTACATAGGAAGAGACAGGAGCAAACCCAGATGCTTCCTAACTCTAGTACCTGCTGCAGAAATTATACCTTATTTTAATTATTTACTTTTAGATATTCTAAGTTACAACAACAACAACAACAACAAAATAGGCCTGGCCTGATGGCATGCCCATAGTCTCAGTTCTTGGTCTCAGTTCATCTGCTGAGGCAGGAGGATGGAGAGTTTGAGGCCAACCTGAGCTGCACAGTATGATCCTGTCTCCAAAAGAGAGGGTAACAAGATGGCCTAGCAGGTAAAGGCACTTGCCACCAAGCCCGACACTGTGGTAGTAGGAGAGTCAGCCAAGCTCTGCACATTGTTCTGTAGAGTTCTCTTGTGTGCAGTGGCACAGGTACATACGACTTGTGTTTGAGTGCATAGACATACACCAGAATAAATAATAAACAAATGAATAAATGTAATGAAGAAGAAAGAGCAAGGAGCCCAGCATTTGGCCTATATCATATCCCACCAGTTGTCATATTCCAAAGCTGACTCAAAAAAAAGCTGGCTAGGTAGTGGGCTGGGGATTGAATCCTATGACATAATCAAAGTTTCCTCTAGAAGACTAGCTTTGTAATGAATTATTATGAAGACTTTTTCCTTTGCAGAAGAAAAAAGCCAGGAAGAAGTTAATATAAACCCCAAGACAGAGGGTTCTGCCAGGAAAATGACTTCCAGCGATACAAACACAAGGCAGATGTCGTAAAGGAATTTAAAACTTCATTACACATGAAATGTCTCAAGCTTCACCTGCGTGCACAAGACAACAGCCGCAGCTGGGGCTCCACAATGGTTGCCATCTGAAATTCCCAGTTTTCCCAGGCCCGTTAGAAAAGAAAACTCATCTGTGAATTAGCAGGGTTTCAAGACTTTCAAAAATTGCCAAAAGCAAAATCACTTTAAAACAGTAAGTATGTCTTGATCAAATTTAAAACAACTTTGGGGATTCTTTTTTATTCTTGGAGTATAAATTCTATTGAGTGGAAGGTCAGAAGGAATCACAATTGTGTTACATTTTCTTATTGGTGAATTTAAGAGAAGTTAAGGAGTCGTTAGAGCAATCACAGCAGTACGGCTCTGCTCACTGATGTCCTGACATCCGCATACATCCCAGCTCAAGCACAGCAGCACACTCCTGACCGGTCCTCGCTGTCGCCAGGTTTATCCTCTCCTTATCATACTTAGGTCTTCTATTACTTTTTCTGGGTTTTATACTGAATAACAACCTCACAAGTGTTTCTAAGCCCAAGGGTGGCTTTGTGCAGCAATTATTTTAAATTCTGTACCAACACATTTAAAACGGAACCTGATTTTTAAGGCTCTTGAGATTGCTAAAGTCACTTAAGATCTTTTAAACGGAAATGGAAGTTTACGTCTGTTTGCGTCTTCCCCACCTTAGTGCGTGAATGCAATAGATCATCCTTGGTATGTTTTTCCGATCGTAGACATCTGTTGTTTCTGGATAAAATATCTGGAAAACAAAAGAGACAATGTACTTACTATGCCTCACTTCTTTCTCCAAACAGTCCAGGACTGTCTTTGCTAGCCTATAGCTATTTAAATGCAGAAGGATCTCTAGGTGGTTTTCTCAACTCTACAGAGCAATGCTTGCATATAAGCCCTTGCCTGGTGGGTGGCTCGCCCCCTAGTGGCCAATCCCACAGAGGTGGGGCTCACAACCAGCCCTTTGTAGAAGGCTGGGTAGTATCACTCATGTGACCTGTGAGCCTGAGAAGGAAACCTTTTAATGACCACTTTATTACACTGTTAAAATCCTAAATATTTATATATAATTCATGAACATTTATGCAGATATTTTCTGCTTAAAAGTACACAAAGGCTGAAGGAAAACTACCTATACTCCATGTTTCAGACTGTTAGCATCCTGGTAGGTGCTTGCTGCTTTCTTCTCTCTCTCTCCATATATATATTTAAAAAAAAAACTTTATGCATGTGTGAATACCGGTGTATGCAGAGCATAAATCTTCTGAAAGGATTTACTAGAAGCTGAATATTTTCCCTCCCTTCTATTACTCTATGTGTACATAATTTCTGATGAATACTGATAATCTTCTCATACTTCTGAACCATAGCTTAACTACTCCCCATGGCTGAATGTGTATCTGGCTCTCCGGTCTCTCCCTGTCGCTGCACTGAACACCTTGCATCTATATTTTCAGAACAGCTGACTCTTCTCCTGGATGACCATCTAGACATGGATTTACCAGACCAGACGGTTTCAACATCAAGGCTTTTACATGTATATCCACACTGGTTTTTCCCTACGTTTGAAGCTACAAGCTTGATAAGAAACAGATTTCCGAGTGGGGTACCAAACTTTTATTTCTGAGCTAGGAAAAAAAGTGACTAATTGAGCTTGACGTCTCTAACATTAAGATAAGCACATCATCATCACTTGCCTTCAGTAAATATTTTATACAGCTTGACATTAAATCTAAAATTAAGTCATGTACCATATGGTAGCACTTTGATACTCGAGTGCAATTTTTCCACTGGACATCGGAAAAAATAGAGAAGAGTGTTTCTCAAGCGAACAATGTACCGTATAGTTCCTGTGTGCGTGAAGAAACGTCTGCAGCCTGGGAAGTCTCAATGCCCTTCCAGCCGTCCCCTAACACATTCGCTGTCAAGGTGTTGGCGAGACAAGGGCTTCGGACTCAGAAGACTGTGTTTGGGTTTAAAGTTCTTAACGACTATGGTTCTTGCTTCACACCTCACTGTATTGACAGCTAATTCTCCCTAGGCCCCTTTCTTCACACAAGAACCTTCTACATTTATATTTCTCCTGGGAAGTCCTTATGGAAATGCCTTCCTGCACCAGAGAGTCAGAGTCAACTTATAGTTCATCAGACCGTCACACGCCACTCCACGTCTCTAGCCCTTCATGGGAAGCTAAACACGGAATGGGCACTAAATATTGATAAATGAAGGAATTGACAGCCATTCTCTACAATGGACACTCAGGGCCTTTATGATATCATCTGTCAGAGACTTCATGGTGAAAGTCAATGTTAAAAACAGTTTGGAAAGTTTCAATCAAGTCTTTCCCATGTCATGAAACTGCCCTAAATCAGATGTTTCTTCACCAAGAAAATTTCTAGTTGAAGTTCTTTGTTGATTTACCAACCAATCCCTCACTTAGCACTTGATAAGTCAAAACTAATGCATTTTAAGTGGCAACCAGTGTTCAGAAGGGAACAGCATTTAATGTTTCAGGGACTGGTTTGAATGAAAATGGCAGAGAAAATTAAATGTTGGGAATTTTGAGGAAAATAAGGCTGAGACAAAAAAGAGCATTAGTACAAAGATGTTGAAGACATGCCACCATTTGGATGCAGAGAACTGAATCGGTGACCTCTAAAAGAACAGCCAGTGTTCTTGACCACTAAACCATCTCTCCAGGCCATGTTATGGTGGTGTTTTTGAGAACTGAGCCCAGAGCCTTATATATTAGCAAAGTGCTTTACCGCTGAGCTGTGTTCCCAGCCTATTTAGGTAATATCTTTTTTACCAGCAAACCTGGCTCAATAGGAAAATAATAACATGGGTATTTACAGGCTAGCTTTTCCCCTCTGTCTCCTTGTCTTCAAGATGACATCTTATAAATCATCTCCTTAAAGTAGCTGTGCAGACTATGCAATGCAAGGGACTGTGAGCCCTGGACACAAAGGAAAACATGATAGATCTCAAGGACAGCAAACCAACCCCAAAAGGTGGCTCACCATATGATTCCAATAATATTTAAAAAAATCACAAAAACGGCAGTGATGGAGAGCACTTAGCGATTGCCAGAGATAACCTGGGGGAGGGATGGAAGATCAAGTCCACTTCCCTGTGGTGACTGTGTCTGGAGAGCAGTAAGGGGCACACAAATTCATTCATGGGCTAAAACTGTACACCCAGAACAATACACTCAAACACTTGCAAACAAATGCATGTGAGAAAAAGAAAAGCTGAAGAAAGCCAGTGTTCTAGTTTATATTCACACCCCAACAGCAACTCAGGGGGAGAGCTCATGTGATAACCTCACTATTCAGAAGCTGAGGCAGGAAGATTCCACAAGTTTGAGGCCAACCTGGGACAGATAGTGAATTCCAGGGCAGCCTTAGTTACATAGAGACTCTACCATTTAAAATGAAAAAATAGAAAAAGAGAAAAGAAAAAAGAAAAAGAAACAAAATATCACACATAAAATGCTCAATTTTTATCTAATATGGTTCTACAGTTATAAAATGTCAGTGCTGGGGGAAGATGAATGACGGGTACACAGTGATAAACTATTTTTGAAAGTTCCCGTGATCCTATAATCCTTCTGAAATAAAAGTAGTCCTACAATTTCCACCCAGTGTAATTTCCTCATTTCCCCCATCTGCCTATTTTGTCTCTCTTTGAATTTACCAAGTGCTGAATGCTTGCTGATTGAATTTTATTTGGTAGATCTATTTTAGGAGTACGAGCTACAAGCCTCTAACCTTTCAAATTTAAAGTGAGACCATGATTTATAAGAATAATTATAAAAATAAAAAATGTGGGCCAAGGAGATGGCTCAGCGGGAAAGAATACCAAATCCGTAAGCCTGATGGCCAGAGTTTGATCCCCAGAAACCACATAAAAAGCCAGATGATGTGGAATGCAGCTGTAATCCCAGCGCTCTGAAGATGAGGTGGGAAGTGGAGACCAGAGAATTGCCTGGAAATCCACAGCCCAGCTAGCCTGGAATACGAAGCAAAGACGAGAGACCTTGCTTCAACAGGTTGGAAAGTAAGAACCGACTCCTGAAAGCGGTTCTTTGGCCCCTCACACCCTGGCCCATGTGTGTCTGCATGTGTGGACACATGTTCATGGACACACAAAATAAATTTAAAAAGTCAAATTACAATAATTTACAGAAAATGTACCCAAAGGAGCCGACTACCTTAAATTAACTCTCAGCTGAAGCTGTTTCTAACCTTGTTTAATTTAGACACACTTTTGCTTGTGTGCTTTGTAGCTCACCCCTACTTCATTGTGAATTCTTGCCACATGTGTTCCTGGGCTTCCCACATCTCAAGCCTGCAGAGGCATGTCTCAGCCTGACCAATCAAAGGGAGGTGCTTGCCTTGCCCTGACCTTTTGTCTTCCTGGGTTAGCATGTGCTATTCAAGAGCTTACCTTGGGCAGCCCAATGGCCTCCATAGCTCTTAACCACTGCACGGTGTTATCTGTGTGTCGAAAATGAAGGCCAGATTTCTACAACATAGGAGAAAGAAAAAAAAGGGAGATGAGATCACACAGACAGTGAGTCATTTGCAATATATATTCTCATGACCAGAATGCAATTCAACTGTGCTTCTTCAAGAACGGTCATGGATGCTCACATAAAACAAATCCAGACACAACAGACAGACTAGACAGGTTTCCGGTACCACTCTCGTTATCTGTGATAGGCTACGATTCACATTTCAAGGTAATTCTGAACTTGGATTTCAAACACCATGTAATGTTTACCACACACCTCAGCATGTTTTATCAAACATGTATGCACAAGTTCATGTTCGCATGGCAGAAGATCTTGGTAATTATGACTGAGAAATCTAGCAATTTCAGGTAAACTAGATGGAATTTTAACTTTAAGTGATTATTAGTTTCTTTCTTTCCTTCCTTTTCCCTCCCTCCCTCCTTCCCTCCTTCCCTCCCTCCCTCCCTCCCTCCGTCCCTCCCTCCTTCCTTCCCTTCCTTCCCTTCCTTCCACTTTGATATTAGGTCCTACTATGTTGCTCTGCTGTGCCTAAAACTTGTTATGTAGCCTAGGTTGGCCTCAAACTTGGGGCACTTCACTAGCCTCTGCTTCCTGAGTGCTAGGATTGCAGGCATGCACCACCACAATCCAGCTCTACACGGGATTTTTTAAAAAGCTAAATGCTTGTTTGTTTGTTCGTCTGTTTTGATTGTGGACGTCTATCTCTACAGAAAACCTGGAAGATATGAAGAGGAAAGTACAAACCATCCTATAATGCAGAGCTACTTTCAGTATACATTCCTTACATTTTAATAATAATCCTGGCTTTGTACAAGAAGGAAATATTCAGCAGAAATGCCATATGACCTTTTTCTACATAATAAAAACAGTCTTTCTGTGTGTCTTTCCTTTCTACGTTACTGTTCTAATCAGACTGCCACTTCATGAAGTGATATCAAGTACTGAGCCAGAAAGAGCCTTAAACTAGCTTGTATTTTTCATTTAATGCATAATAGAACATAATCTATTTCACATTCATTTTCATTTCATGAAATGAGTATGCAAAAAATAACTATAGCAAGTTTTATTATATAATTAACACCCAATGAAGAATAATCACATTCAACAAGACTGGCTCAGTCTGCCTTCTATGAGCTTCCGAAACTGAATAGTTGACTAAAGCAAAGGTGTTCTCATTGCTGTTAGAAATTACAAAACATAAGCAAATTAATATTCAATGAATGCTTAATAAAAGTCACTAGTCTTGATTGCACAATGTGTTTCAAGCACTTTATGTAAATTATTTCTAATTTTCCAAACACCTTTCAGCATAATTGCTAGTCCTACTTTTTAAATATGGGAAAAGGCAGGTCAAAAAGATAAAATGATTTGTCTAAAGTTAAGTGGCTCAAGAGAGCTTGGATCCATACATGATGGGGTCTCTAAAACCTTCTGAGTGCTGACACTACCCTACCCACCACCCACCCCGGGAGTGGGATGAGGGAGGGTGGGAGAGCATGAAGTCTAATGATTTGTTACTCTTCAAAGGGAGGAAATCAGTTAGGGGTTCTAAAACAGCTGGGAATAGAACCGAGTGGGGGAAGGGGGAAGAAAAAAGATAAATTGGATAGGAAAGAGGAAAATATAAAGTCAGTCTTCTGTCAATGGTCAGGATATAGTATCTGTTTATAACACAGCAGCATAAATGTTTGCAGAATTCCAGCAGTCCTTAGATAAGGGCAGTCTGTGACCGTGGGAGAACAAGACAGACGCAGTGACTGAGTCTGAGCGGAGGTGTGGATGAGGGCCCCCTGCACACAACTTAACTAAAGGTTTTCCAACCCACCTTGCAGTGATCATGGAATGTGATGTAGTCTGTGTTATGAACGATGATGTGCTTCCCACTCAGGCTTCTGTGTAAAAATGGCCACTTCCTGTTAATACCCAAAAGAAAACTACATCTGCATGTTCTTAAGTTTGTGTTAGCATCCCCCAGCAGAAGCCACGATCTGTGCTGAGACCGTTCCTCCTTCTCTTTACTGTGTCCTGAGTGTCCATTTCTTTTCTTATTCCAGTGAGTTAATCAAACAACTTGAGTCAGCTCGAGTTCTGGCAATAGTGGTTTGGGCTGCAACCATCCCAAAGCATGTCGTGAAAAAAAATCAATTTCTTTTTGTTAGTGGTCTTGTTAGGTAAGTAATCTCAGAAAAGATGCAAATCCTATTGTGCCTTCCTTCCTCAGCCTTAAAATGCTATTTTGAGCTGGAGAGATCACAATGAGAACAAAGAGAAAGTCCTTAGCAGCAAAGTATAGCTGAAAACACAGAGGGCATCAGCCATTACATCCAAGACACGCCTTGCTAGGCGAAACTTTCCCTCACTGTAAGGTCAGAAAAAGGTCCCCGCTTCATATACGGGAACAGACTGACAGGGTGGGCATTTCTATAGAACTCCAACAGATTTCCATTCCTCAGCTCAAACATCTGAGAAACACTGACTTCAGAACCTAGAGCCCCATATTCATTTGTTTAAAACCTATGTTTCTGGGAGTAGAACTGTCTCAGTCTATAGACTTGCTTCAACTAGCATGAAAGCTGGTTTTCTAAATGAGCTCACAATAATCTCCTCCATTGTAGTTCTTTTAGGAACCCTTTAAAAAAAAATCAGTCCTACATATTAATACGTGATGAAATGACATGGCTATTTTTAACCAAAGACGCTTCTGTCTAGCTAACGTGCTTATATTTCATGTGGAACAATATATTCTTTCTTCTAATTTCATATTACAGGTGTGTGCTCATTTTCTATTACTGAACTGATTCCCTGCCAGGAAATGGAGTTCACCTTGTTCCAATCACATAGATGAAAAATGATTCAAGTCTTCTTTGTATCTAACTTCCTGCATATTAGAACCAGAGTGCTTTGGATCTACAAGATAGTCCAGAACTGTAACAATTATCCCACAAAGTTTATTTTATAGATGAGGAAACAGAGGGTAAAAGTGTGCATGATACCCCAAATGGCATTCATGTTGAATGTAACAGACTTAGAGTAAAGGCTCTGTGATAGACAGCTTTGTCAATTTACCACAGTCTTTAATCACCACGTAAGAAACTCTCACTGAGAGATTATCTAGATTATCTACCTAGGTTACATTAGTTGGACCAATGGGCATGTCTCCTGGGGGCACCTTTGATTAGGTTAATAGATGTGGAAGACTCGGTCCACTGTGGGAAGCACCATTCCCTGGGCTTGTGTCTTAGAGAGTGGAGAAGATGAGCTGAATAGCTGGCATGCAAGTCTTCGTTTCCTTTTGTTCTTGAGTGCGATGTGACTAGCTGACTCAAGTTCCTGCCACCTTGATTACCCCGCTATGCTGGACTGTAATCTCGTATGGTGACCTAAAATAAACCCTTTCTTCCCTAAGTTGCTTTTTGTTGGGATAGATTATCATACTATCAGAAGTTGCTAAAGTAGAACAGGCTCTCTGTAGAACCTCAATTCTGAATCCAGACACTGGTCATGCTGCTGCTAACAGTTGTTAAGACTTAGCCCTCAGGGAGCACACTCCAGTTACTCAGCTTTTCAACCACAGACATGACCTGGGTTTTTTACTAAGACCCCTCTCAAAGTGTTCTTTCTGCACTCTTCCCTGACCATGCATGGATGAGGTGATAGTTAACACTGACTGTCAACGGGACAAGATCTAGAATCACCAAGGAGACAATTCTCTGAGTTTCTGCATTAGGTTAACTGAGATGGAAAGACCCACTCTAATATCCTATGGCTGAAAGGCTTGGGCTGAATAAAAAGGCAAAGCAAGCTGAGCACCACAGAATTCTCCTTTTCCTCCCTCCTTATTGCAGATATGGTGTTACCTGCCATCTGTTCCTTCTACCACTATGACTTCCCCACCATGACAGACTGCCCCCTCAACTGGGAGCCCAAACAAAGCCTTTCTTAAGCTCCATTTTAAAAGGTATTTTGTGGCAAGCTATATATTTATATATATAGCTTTCCTCTCATTCTAATCTCAGAGTAACTTTTCCAACAAAGAAGTCGAGTTCCTACTCATTGCCACTACAGCTGCATAGTGATAGCGTCCCCAGTCACAGACTGTGACATCAGAACTGCTCTGCTCTTCTCACCTAGAACAGGGCACAGGGCAGGTGCTGCTGAGTGTCACATAGAAATGAACTCTACTCCATACAGAAGGAATGTCCCTTATCAGATGTCCTTGGGATCAGAAATGTTTCAGACTTCAAAGTTTTCTGAACCTTGGAATATTTGCTTAGTTGTTATCAGTTGACAATCTTTAGTCAAAAAAAAAATCTAAAACCAAAATACTCTGATGTCTAAAATCCTTTGGTTCTTAGAGCTTCAGACTCCAGACTGTTTCGGAGTTTAGATTTTCAAATAGGGGTATTAACCTGTGCATGCGTCTCTTTTAGAACAACTTCACCTTCGTGTCCTGCATTATCACTTTTATGCCAATGCCATAAAAATTCCATTTGATGCCAGTCTATTCAAGCAATGGCTCTCAGAGCTTACTACAACACAAGATGCTCCTATAGGTGAATTTCCTCAGAAAATTAAGAGATGGTACTAAACGCAGTGAGGGGCAAAAGTTTAGTTTGTGCACACACTCATCAGGTGGCCCTGCAGTAGGCCCTCAGAGGACGCAGAAGGTTAGACTTTAAGCACCTTGAGTGAGTTCCAAGGTGTAGTGGCTTGAATAGGAAATGTCCCCCTTAGGTTCAGGCATTTGAATACTTGTCCCCCTGTTGGTGGCACTGTTTGGGAGGTTTAGATGGTGGGGCCTTGCTGAAGGAGTGTCACTGGGAATGAGCTTTAAGAGTAAAATGCATTGCTATTTCTTGTTTGTTTTCTCTGCTTCACGCTTGGCATTCAGGATGTATGCTTTTAGCTTCCTGTTCAATCTGCCATGTCTAATGCTTGTTGCCATGACTCTATCCTACCATCACAGACTCTTATCCCTCTGGAATGGTAAGCCGAAATAAACCCTCTCTGCTATAAGTAGCTTTGGTTGTGGTGTATTTTCATAGCAACAGAATAGTGACTGAAAAATCGGTTCCTGATAATGAGCTGTTGCCTGACTATATTGTTCTAGGGAGGAATGTGGAAGGCTTCAGAACTAGACTAGAAAAGAAGACTAACGCTTCAAGTAAGGCTCGACAGGTTGTCCTCTTAGGAACCTGGACGATGGTGCAGAGAGTAAAGTAGACTGTACAGTCCTGGCTCAAGAGTTCCCAGAGGGAAGCAAGGATTTTTAAAAGAAGCTGGGCTCGAGGCCCAGGCTGGCTAGTTTTTATGTCAACTTGACACAGGTGAGAGTCGTTTTGTAAGGGGGAACCTCAATTGAGAAAAATGCTCCCATCAGATTGGCCCATGGGAAACACTAGTGTGTATTTTCTTGTTGATAATTCCTTTGAGAGGGACCACCTCATGTCAGTGGTGCTATTCCTGGATAGGGTGGTGGTACTGGGTGTTACAAGAAAGCAGGCTGAGCAAAACATGAAGAGCAAGCCAGTAAGCTGCACCCCTTCCTGGCCTCTGCTTTAGCTCCTGCTTCCATCTTCCTGCCTCGAGTTTCTGCCCTGACTGCCTTTGATGGTGGACTGGGATCTGAGATTTGTAAGCTGGAACAAACCCTCTCCTTCCCAAGTTGCTTTTGGTCATGATATTTCATCACAGTCATAGAAACTCTAAGACAATCCCATTCCTGTGATAGTTTGGCAAAGTATCTCCCTGTGTGCTGCCTGTGCCCTATGAACTTGCTTGAGGCTAAATGTAAGAGAAATCGACTAATGTTGTTGACAGAGGTAATTCCAAGGCAACATAATATTGAATCTGTTGTGTGGTTTTATGAATCACTTTTATACAAGTCTACAATGAAAACAAACAAGTAGATACAAAGAAATATAAAATGTACAGTCCGAAAAGAAACAGAGTATACCAGGAAACTCAATTGTTGTGGCCATGACTTAGGCTGAAAGAGATCAGATTGTCATCAGTGAGTAGAGAAGCATGTCCTATACTGAAAGGGAGGGATACTCTTAAAGCAAGAGCACACCTACCTAAGCTTTCAGCTTGTGAAACAGCCTCCTAGAAAGTAACTGAATAAAAGCTCAGATGCTGCCAGGCGGTGGAGGCACATGCCTTTAATTCCAGCACTTGGGAGACAGAGGCAGGTGGATTTCTGAGTTCGAGGCCAGCCTGGTCTACAGAGTGAGTTCCAAGTCAGCCAGGGCTACATAGAGAAACCCTGTCTCGAAAAACGAAAAAAACAAAAAAACAAAACAAAACAAAAAAAAGCTCAGATGCTAATGTGGTTCAAGGTGGGTTGGGGTCCCAAGCTGGCAGCCACACTTGGCAATGTCAGTCACATGATGCTGGCTGCAGAGGCATACACGATGTAAGCGTGAAGAGGCTGCGGTTTCTTCCTCTGCAGTTTTAGAGAGCTACTGAGGACAGGAAGCATGTGGCAAGGAGCACCTGACTGAAGACTCCAAAAGGCCATTGCAGGAAGCTAAAAAAATGAAAAAGCCCTGGTTGCAGGGGAGACCCCAAAATGTTAGAGATGGCAGATATAGGACATATGCCAAGGGAAGCAGCACAAAGGGAGTGGAGTAGGCCCCAAAGAAGATGCTCACTGTGGGTAGCAAAGCTGGAGGAGAGGACCACCTAAGCCTTACAAAATTAAAGTCCCAGATATGGGACATAGTATTTGGTGTTTGCCCTGCTGGGCTTCTGTCTTGCTTTGGTTCAGGATTTCTTCACTATGCTGTCATTTCTCCCTTTTGAAATAACAATGTATATTTTGTGCCATTGTATGTTGGAAGTATGTAATTTGTCTTTTGATTATATAGGGGGTTACAATGAAGAAATTGCCTTGAGTCTGAGAAGAAAGTTTGAAACAGTGTTCAGTCTGTGAAAGACTACGGGCACTTTTGAAGTTGAAATAAATGCATTTTTGCACTAGGATATAGCTGTAAGAATATGTGGGGCAGGGAGTAGACTGCAATTGTTTGAATAAGAAATGTTCTCCACATGGCTTAGGCATTTGAACACTTGGTGGTATTATTTGGGAGTTTTAGGGAGCTGGAGAAAGGATATCACTGGGGTGGGCTTTGAGAGAACAAAGCCTTGCTATTTCTAGTTTGTTCTTTCTGCCTTGTTCTTGACTTCCAGTGTATCCGCTCTCAGCTTTCCATGCCTGCTGCTATGCTCACTTCCCGTTGCCATGGTTCTACTGTGCCATCACAAACTCTCACCTCTGAAGCCTAAGCCAAAGAAACTGTCTCCCCCGTTAAGTTGTCATGGTCATGTTGTTTTATTACAGCAATAGAAAAGTGATTACTACACAAGGAAAGCAGAGAGACACAGGGAAGGCTGCTTGGCTTCCTTGAAGCTGACACGAAGCCCTTCATCTATTCCACAAACCCCTCCCAGGGGCCAACCCCTGCACTATTTACTGTGGACCGAGCACAGAACAATCTTCCAGAACTTATTTTACATTCATTTGTGTGTGCATGTGCATAGGTGTACAAGCATGTATATGCCACAGCATTTGTGTGGATGTCAGAAGACAATTTGCAGGAGCCAGTTCTCTCCTTCTACCATCTGAGTTCCAGGGACCAAACTTGAATCATCAGGCTTGGCAGCAGCTACCTTTACACACCGAGCCATCTTGCCAGCTCCTAAGAGAATCTTTCCCATATACGTATTGTGAGGTGTGTTGAGGTTTGGTCTGTTGCTATGTATTATAATTCTAAATTCTATACTCCAAGGTCTAGGCCTAAGAGCGACTTCTCGAATTTACAAGCGTTTGTTGTGCAAACCTTGTTCCTTGAGTTAAAACTATTGGTTAAATAATATTGGCCACAGCCAATTACTGGTGGGATTAGAGATAGGCAGGTTTGAAGTGACCTGGTTCAGGGAGAGAGGCAGGAGAACAGGAAAGAGAAGAGGAGGAAGAACGGGGGTGGGGATGAGGATGGGAAAGCCACCATGAGGGGACATGGACCATGAGCATGTGGCTAGGAGAAACAGCAAGTATCTGGGGTACACCATTGGGAAAGTAGGCAGGGCTGCAGTTAGAAGAGTAGATTAGGGGTTACCACTCTCCCAGTAATTGTCAAAGTGAAATAAAACATTATAGTCTGAGTCTCCTTTATTTGTAAGCTAGTTGGGGATAAGCTTAAATTGGTTGTACTACAAAGTGTTCAAGAGAGATAGTAACAGGTGCCACAGCACGTATAACATGGCCACATATCCTAGTACAGCATATGGAGTTGCCTACAAACGGAATACTCAAATATAGAAGGCTCAAATATAGTACTCAGGACATCCTTCTAACTCTGAATCAGTGAGGCACCAGGGTTCTAGACTGGCTGACAGAACAAGAAGACTGGAAGTGGATGGCTACCATAGCATTCTGCCCAACACTGTGCCTTAGAGGGATCGAGGACATGGCCATCCTCAGGGATGTGTGTCTAACAGGAAGGTTGTGTTTTACAGCTATAGTAGGAACCTGTGTTTTCTGAACTTACAGTTTTCCAGATGGCATGCTGAAGTGCCACATCCATGTGAAAGGGTCTCCCTTATGTTTAAACATCCTTACTGTCATCTTACAATGTAGGGACCCTTGAAGAGACCATACAGTGGGATCTTGCCCCCAAAAGACTTAAGAATAGGAAGTTGTGTCATCTACTCATGAAGGTTTATCTCTTTTTGTTGCTGTATCAAAACCAAAAGACTCCAATGTGAAATTTTATGATAACATGGAAAGCTACTAAGAATTTCTATCATGAAAATTGTGCTCTCCTAAGAATGCATGGAGGGCCGGTTTTTACACATCCTGTTTCCTGTACCTCAGTGGCACAGAAGGGACCCACACCGCAGCTGGCAGCAGCCTCCTTCCTCCTGCCCCTTGCTCAGATCATTTCTGCACAACTCTGTCTTCCAAGGGTCTGCTGGGGTTGTGGACAGCTCCCGAAAACACTTTTCTCTATTACGATACTTCACTTACAATATCATCACCTGCTTGGGCCCTTGTAACTCCTGTTTCATAGCAAGAGACTGACAATGTAAACAGACCTGTCTGTATTCCAAGGAGAAGTTGTTCATTTTGATATCGGGGTTTCTTGTGCCTGGAGGTGTCTGATAAAGTACCCCTGAAGCTATGGCCATGGCCGTCTAGAGCTGATGTGGAAGCAGACGCCCAATGCCAAGGCCTACGATGTACCAGAGAAAAAAGAGCCAGCCCGAAGGGTCTGTCTCCACACTTGAATCTCTCTGCTCACAAAGCCAGAGGGAAACTCCTCATTTTTCCCTTCAAGGAGAGATGGCACCTAATCCATTGACATGACACTGAGTCACTAACCGGCATTGGTCTTGATAGTAGTCACTTAACAACAGTCTAAAATGTGGGTTCGTCTTGTGGATGAGGGTGTAGGTTTCCTCTATGATTCTGTAAATTTAGACATTCCCTAATCTCTAAAACGTAAAAAAAAAATTAAACCTGGGTAACTTGATATTTTAATAGCCTGTCAGGAACCCAAATGTCCTTTAATAAATGCAAACATTTGTTCCTAACAGCATTCCAGACATATTTACATCACAATTCATACCAGTAGCAACATTATAATTATTAAGTAGCAATGAAAATAATTTTATAGTTAGGGGTCACCACAACATGAGGAACTGTGTTAAAGGGTCGCAACATTAGGAAGACTGAGAAACCACTGCTCAAAGCAATGACCTTGGACTCCAAAGACATTTGCTACAGGCCTCTGTCTGTTGTGAGTTAAAAGTTATTGAAGTATTGATCTGAATCCAATATGTACATTCAAGAATACATGTTAGAATAACAATTGTCCTACCTAATGTAACCTTTCAGAAAGTCCATTCATACAGAAAATGTATCATAGGCTGTCAAGCATGAGGGGATATAAAAAGTGATTTGTGCTTTAATAAGAAATCAATTTTTTCTAAGATATATTTCCTATTTATCCAATTTCCAGCCATATTCTATATTTTCCTTACAGTCGTAAGAAAAATAACTTTTAAAGATTGCAAACAAAATATCAATATTACAAAATAAATATGGGCTGGCGATATGGCTCAGTGTTAGGAGTGCTTGCCTAGCAAGTCACAAAGCCTTGGGGTTTGTCTCTAATAAAGAGAGAAGGGAGAGAGAGAAGAAGTGGACAACTCTAAATGGGCCATAGTGAACCATAGTGGTTTTAGTATTTGCCTAGCATATGTGAAGGCCTGAATTGGAACACCAGCCTCAAAGACAGCAACAAATATATAAACTTCCTAAGAGAGTAAAGGACCAAGCTTGGGGTGAGAAGACTCTCAGAGGATAAAGCATTTGCTGTGCTGAGATCAGGGTCTGGATCCCTAGAACCTACATACATGTCAAACATGTGTAACATACTTATAATCCCCGAACTGGAGAGGAAGAGTCACAGGGGATTCCTGGGGCAAGCCACCTAGTTAGACTAGTGAGAACAGGTGAGCGCTGGGTTCAGAGGGGCTCAGGCTCAGTAAAGTGAAGAGTGATTGAAACCTTAATGCACATGTGCATTGACCCTATGCACATATACACATGCAAACATGCATGCATGCATATCATACACACACACAAAAGGAAGGGGGTTGGAAGATCAGGTTGCCAAGCAGCTTGAACTCTTGACTTGTAGCAGACAAGCTACGGCATTTTCTGTAGCAGACCCACCACCCGTTCTAAACTGGATCCTGCCTAGTATATGTGAACCCTCTTCTCTACCAGTCCTTCTATTTTCATATCTTACTTTTTGGCCTTTGCCTCCCTGAGTCTAATGAGGGTTACTTACAGGAGCGTGGGTAAGGGGCTAGTTAAGGTACATGAGTCACTTTCCAGTGGTTACACTCTGAAGAAAATGTCTCTTTCTCTCCCAGTAACCACTAGCTGCCTATGAACCCTCAGAGGGGAGTTAAATTTGAATATTTATCTTCACTGCAGCTGGAGGACAAGTAAACCGTATTGTGAAATGGAGGTACAGTGTACTGTTGTGGATTTGGTTTAATGCTTGTATTATGTTAATTGGGTCCCCAAAAATTGCACAAGAATCCCATATGTAAGCCGCTGAGGGACCCTGCCCCACATTGGTTTTAATTGGTAAATAAAGTTCCTGGTGGCCAATGACTGGACAAGGAGACAGAGGCGGGACTTGAGGATTCGCAAGGGGACAGAGAGATAAGGATGGAGAACAGCCATGCTGGGAAAGAAGAAAGACTAGGCCTAAGAAGTGTAGGACAGAGAGACTGTCAACATGTAAGAGTCAGGGGGGCTGCAGGGCTGGGTCTGGGGTGGCCAGGATGGAATATATATTTTAGTAAGTAATAATTCAGGAATATTGGATGGGAAGTGTTAGCCATGGGAAGGTTTTGGAGTGGTCCAGCCATTGAGCTGTTTAAGAAATATTAAACTATAAGGCTGTGTGTGGGTCTTTCATTGAGGAACACAAGACATTGGGGCGGGTACCGAGGAACGTGAATTGAGCAGGATTAATCACCTACAGCAACAGTGTACTCTCACTTTTACAGTTATCAACACTAATAAAGTCATGAGCAACCTCCATGAAGGAATAACTCGGAGGGTGAGGGCAGGCTTTGGGAACCCCCAAACAGAGGCCTCTCAGCCTTTGTCTGGAAATAGAAGGTATTCTTTCTTAAAGTACTTCAGCCTCAGTAATGACTGTTAACAGGCTCCAAAGACCAGGGGACATCCCCACCCAAAATCCTTACAGAAATACAGGAATGAAGAGGAATAAGGAAAGGACTTATCAAACATTTGTACTTAGCTGGAAGCCAAGAGCACTTAGCTCCTAGTTGGTTGGTTACCTTATAACGCGTCTGTTCCACATCATAGATCTTCTTCTCTGACACCATTTTCGGAGCAAAGAACTTGGCTAACTTCGCAAGGTAAACCCCATTCCGGAGCCCTTCTTCCAGTTCAGTGGTTGGTGGCAATTCTTCAACTAAGCAGACTTCCATCCATCTGAAAACATCATAAAACATTAAAGTCTGATTGATTCCAGGCAGGTGACACTTCGTAAAGGGAGACACACAGTGCTTTGCTGTGTGCTGGAGACACTGTGGAAGAAAACAGGCCTCAGAGATCTTTCTGCATACAGAATTTCTGGGCAGAACAAGGATTCAGGACATAAGGTGAACAAGAGGGTTTAGTTTAGAGGCACAGAACTCACTGGTGTGCCACAGCTTGTCAAAGTCACCTTTGTCTGAACCTTTGCCAAATCCCAACAAAGCCAGAGAAGGGGGAAGGAAAGGCCAAACCATTTTGTAAGTGTGGAATTAGTCCTGCTGACATTAAAGAAAAATGACTTGAGGCTTATGAGCCAGGCAATTCTTATATAGGCTGTGCCTTAGGGAGGTACAGTCTAAAGTACTACGCTCAGGGCAGCTGACTCAGTGCAGAGTAGCTACTGGGAAACTCGAGACTATGGGAAATTCAGTGAGTGGCTTATATTTCCCATATAATACACTGGAATACGTTAAACATACCCACATTTTGGAAAAGCATATAGTACCTACTGGGTTCTAAAAGCATTTTTTAAAAGATCAGATTAAATCTTAGGGCACTGTGCCAGTACCAGTACTTCAGAGAACAGAGTGCCAAGGTCATTGCCGGCCTGAGGACACACAGTGGGAAAGAGGCCAGACAAGCTCATGTTTCACACTGTGTGCAGAAAATCATAAGTATGAAGTAAACGCTCCTTCTGTCCCTTCCTGGGTCACACCTGCGAAGACTGGCCGTTCTTAGAAAGAAAGTCCCAGCCCTGTCACCAAGTTATTGATCCACACATCAGTCTAGCTGTTGGTGTGAGCCCCATGCCTCCCTTCACAGACAGGCAGGTTCCTGGAGGTTATGGACACAGCAGCCTCAGCTCCCCTTCACATGTGGGCGACAGAGAAGCTCTGTGCTGGGATTCTACCACCTGGCCTGACCCAAACTGCGAATGCTGGGCATTTCTGTTCTGCCTGTGGCTCTCAACAACTTGAAAAGCTCAATAAACTCCTGATAAGTCAGGAGGAATTACTGGGTGATTATCAGGCATGTAAAAAAATAGAATATATGAGAAAAATATAAATAAAAACTCTTGTTTGGAGAGCAAAAATTATAATTCAGTGCCTAGCTTGGGCTCATCCCTGGAGTATTTCAAAATATGTACATATATACACATATAAACATGTAAGCATGCAGATATGCATATACAGAATTGAGAATACAATGCAATATTGAGGAAAAACAAGAGAACCGTGTAAGAGAGGCTCTGTGTCTACTACTACATGGTAGGACACAATAGGAAAGTGTAGGGATGGATAAAGGGCAGCATGTGGTTATCTCTGGAGATGAGGGAAAACTTTAGTATGGGATAAAGACCCAGACTTGGCCTATATGAGCAGGCAGGGAGAAAGTGCACCTGGGTGCTAGACAATCCCTAAGCACAAAAGGAACATGGCTGGCTGACTCATGGGAAAAGCTCAGAGAAGCCTCTGGGCCCTTGGGGATATATATATATACAGTCTTGCAAGCTGAGTTCTGGGGGGCCTAACAGGGGGAGAAGCGATGACATCTGTTGCCATAGGAAGCAGGGAGCTTCTGGCAGCTTCACAGAAGAGGCGTGACATGTTGACAGCGGTAATTACAACCAATTAATCTGTATAATAGATGCCTCAGAGACAGTGCTGAGGGACTGGGTGAGATGGAGGGAACTGGGAAAGGGTTTAAGGAAAGCATGACAGAGGTAGGGGAGAGCTTTGGCAAAGGGTCAAAAGGAAGTGCAATATGATGAGCCAGGGAGGTCATAGGCAGGCTCTGCAGCCTCAGATATCTGACAGACTTCTCTGCTAAACATAAGCGGTAAAGACTGACTCTGTTCTAATATCACAGGGGCCCGTGAGCTGAGAGAACAGGACAATGGTGGACTACGTATCAGACATAACGTGAGTGGGAGATATCTGTTGTACATGAAACCTTGCTTCATAAACCCGAACCAAGATTACAGACCTGGAAAGAAAAAAAAAAGGAATGAAAAGAAAGGAAGATCCTGTTAAGTTAAAAAAAAAAAATCGAGCTATGTTAAGAGCCACTGTACAAGACCAAGCAAGTCAAGTTAGCTTTCCACCACTATAACAAAACACCTGATGTAAATAGCTTACAAAGAGAAAAGGCTGGATTCTGTGAAGAAAGTCTGTAACCTCTTTTGGAGGCTGAGACAGAAGGATAGAGAGTTAGCCTGTGCAACATAGCAAGATCCTGCCTCTAAAACAGAAAGGGCTAGGATAAACAAACAAACAAACAAACAGATGGACAGAAAAGGGATATTTCTATCTCAATTTCAGAGATTTCAGTCCAAGACTGTATCGATCCATGGGGGTAAACTCTTGCAAGGGTGTCAGATAGCAATGGCAGAGGGTGTACAGCGAAACGAGTTGTTCAATTCATGGATAGGAAGCACAACAGAGAGATCACATTGTGGATGAGTCCCACAATACCACCCCTCCACACACACCAAGGCTTCTCCTAACACAGGTATAGACCACTCCTCAAGGGACACACTCAAGGGACTAAGCCTCTCATGCATGGACCTCTGAGTCCATTCTGCATCAAACTACAGCAGCAAGTTTCTAACTTAGATAAACTAATTAGAACATCAAGCTATTTTACAGCAAAATACAATCTGTTTTCAACCAATTATGTTTTCAAATAATTACCCTGAAAAGTACTTTTTTTTTATATAGCAATATATAAGGGCTTTGTAACAACTTGGTAATTGGGGTGCATGGGGGTACAATATATTGACAACTGGTAGGTGGAATACAGGGAGATATGTTGACAACTGGGGGCAAGGGGCCAGTATTCTAAAATGAAACCAACACTAAGTATAATATCTTAGGTCTGAGCCTGCTTAAAAAGAGAAAGATAATTGCACTTGTTTTGTCTGTTGGTATATGCATGCAGTTGCCTTAAAATACTTAGGATATAAAAAGCTTAGGTTAGCTAGAGCCTTTCAAAGTCTGGACAAATGTGGTAAGCTAGGGATGTTGCTGAGTTGGTAGAGCACCTGCCTGGCACGAATGAAGCCCTGGGTTTGATCTATAGAACTGAACAAATAGGGTAGGGTGGCTCATGCCTGTAATCTCAGCATTTAGAAGGTAGAGGTAGGAATATCAGAAGTTCAAAGTCAGCCTTGGCTTCATAGAGAACTCAGGGTAAGCCTGGGATACATTAGAATCTACTCCAAAACAGCAAAGATAGATAGATGATAGATAGATAGATATAGATAGATAGATAGATAGATAGATAGATAGATAGATAGATAGATGGATAGATGGATGATAGACAGATAAATGGATAGAGATAGAGAACACGTTGTACCTCCAACATACACTTATTTAATGATAATTCTTGTCTGGTTTGTCAAGTATCATGTCACACTGCAGAACCTTATAAAGTGCTGTTTTGAATACTGGATTTTATGCTTCATAGGGAATACCATCCAG
This sequence comes from Grammomys surdaster, assembly GCF_004785775.1. Taxonomy (NCBI): domain Eukaryota; kingdom Metazoa; phylum Chordata; class Mammalia; order Rodentia; family Muridae; genus Grammomys; species Grammomys surdaster. The sequence goes on from NW_021621185.1 coordinate 18,314,337, forward strand.
TCTTTGTGTCCAGCCTGGAAAGAAGAGCTGAGGTTACCACTGGTAGATGAGTTTTGGTATTTCTTGGATCCTGACAATTCCGTGAGAAAACTTAGCTTTCCTAAAGCTCTTTAAACCCCAAGGACACATATTTAGATGGTGAAGGAACTGATAAAGTGACCAAGGGCTTCTGCTAGTCTATATTCCCAACTTTGAACTTCCCCTATCTCACCAACAGAAGAATGCACCCTGCCATCCAGGACCACAGCTTGTTAACATGTGTTAACAAGTCACTCTTAGCTTCTTCCACAGCAGAAGTCATGCATGTCATGGTTTGGAAATCCAGTCTGCTATCCTCCCAGCGTACAAGCTATACCAATGTTAGAAGGAGCAAGTTCTTGGGGCGTATGTACTTGCTTGGTCTCCATTTGTCACACTTGGTAACAGGCATGGTCAACAGCCCAGGCTACCTCTTGAGGGAGCAAATAGGGCAGGATAGAGGCTGGCCATGTGAAGCTGAAAGACTGTCTGAAAAGAGTGCCTGACAGAGACTGCCACAAACCTACACTGCATCTCACAGCTCTTCTGGGAAGATACAACTTAGAAACTGCTACCAATGACCAGTCAGTATGTGGTCCATACACATAAGCCTGATCATCTGAGACAAGTGGCAGGTTTTGCTAACAGAATCAGGTTGGGAAAACCAATAGTGATATAAAAGTATGAAATACTTCATAAAGAAGTGGAAACAGAGATCGCACATTTGTAAAGAGTGAGTGTCCTCTTTGGGTAAATATCCCTGTGACCTATCTCACTGAAGTATACAGATGAGAACTTCATGTACACACACTATAGGACCAACCCAAAGGCTAGGAGACGGCTGTGAGGAGGTCCTGCTCAAGGGTCTGCATCCCAGCCAACTGTGACTGGCCCAGCTGGCACGTGATGTACAGGGTGGAGGAAATGATGGGTACCCACTCTGGGCCTGGCTCATACAAACCTTCCATGGGGTATTTTTTTTTCTTTTAAAGATTTATTTATTTTATGTAATATAAGTACACTGTCGCTGTCTTCAGACGAAGAAGACGGCATAGGATCCCATTATAGATGGTTATGAGCCAACATGTGGTTGCTGAGAATTGAACTCAGGACCTCTGGAAGAACAGCCAGTGCTCTTAACCTCTGAGACATCTCTCCAGCCCCAGTGGAGGTTTAAAAAAAAATACAATGTTTTAGTTAATTAATTCCTTGAGAATTTTATGTGTGCATACAAGGTATTCTGATCATAGTCATCCCTCCCTCCATCCCTAAACTTTTCCTGGATCCGCCCCTCAATTCCCCACCCTCTCCCGACTTTCTTCAATGCATTCTTAGACCTATCATGTCTTATCTATCTGCTCTTTAGTTTGTGGACCACTGGGTCACATCTCACGTTTGGGCCATTACGAATTAGTACTGCTACAAAACGTTACTGAATGTGTTTTTACCAGGAGTAGAATTGCTAGGTCATATGGTATGATAATCAATATTGATGGACGGCTTGATAGGATTTCGAATCACCATAGAAACAAACCTCTGAGCATGTTCACGAGGAGTTAGATCAGGTCAACTGAAGTAAGAAACCCCACCCCCCCACGCCTCACTAAGGGGAGGCGATACCATTCTATGGGCTGTGGTCTCAGACTGACCGAAAAAGGAAGAAAGAAGTGGAATTCTAGCATCCCCTACTTCTTGACTGCGACCCAGTGTCCAGCCACCTCCTTCTCCTCCACCATACTGTCCCCTGCCGCGACACACTATATCCCCTGGAACTTTAAGCCCCCATAAATCTTCCTTATAGTGCTTTTTCTCACAGCAACAAGTAAGTAATTCTATGCTTATCTTTTAGGGCCTTATGCCTGTTTTCTAAAGCAGCCATATACAGTGGCAGGAGAGGTTATCTTGATTCTCTTGGATGTGTATATACATTCATCTCTGCACCATATGTTAAAAAGATTACATTTGTTGAATAGTCTTGGTACCTCCCACACAGATCAATTGCCTGTAAAAGTAGAGTCTATTTCTAAATCTTCAGTTCATCTGGAGTGATCTATCATGTCTGTGGCTTATGGATGGATACTGCATAAAGCTGGCAGGTAACCAGTTTGCCAAGACTCCCTGTGCTATCAAGAAATGGTATCAAATTTGGCTCAGAAACTGGACTGAAACTGGAACTGGCCCACCTCCCTTCTGCTGCCTCTGACTTTCCTGTGCTTTCCCAGTCTTTCCATTAATTACTTTTACTGACCCGAAGCACCGAAGTGTGAACGTCTCATTTCCAAATATAGATTGAACCTGGGCGTGATGGTGCACACCTTTAATCTCAGCTCTTGGAGGCAGAGGCAGGCAGATCTCTGTGAATTTGAGGCCATCCTGGTCGACACAGTGAGTTTCAGGGCAGCCAGGATTACACAGTCAGACCCTGTCTTAAAAACAAAACAAAACAACAACAACAAAAACCTTAAACCCACCAAACAGGTTAACGCTACTTATGTACGCTGTAGGGCTGCTGGAGGCTTTGGAGTTAGCCTTGTTGCTGGAAGCAGCTCGGTGTGCTTGCTCGTACTCAGCCGTTGTACATTGTAGGTGTGAGCAGAGGAAGCTCAGGACAGGTGAGACGGGGGTATGTAAGGATGGAGGTGAGAGGTGAGGAGAAAAGATTTTCCAGCTCTGGATTAAGGTCGAAAGACAAAAAACAAAAAAACCAAAAAAACAAAAAAAAAACCAAAAACAAAAAAAAACAAAACAAAAAACAAAACAAAACAAAACAAAACAAAAAAACCACTATCATTTTGTCTCACAAGAGGCAAAAACAAAGAAAATAAAGCAAAAAGTAAGCAACAAAAGTCCTGGGGCAAGGAGTCCATTCTTCTGCACTGTGCTGTGCCTGAACAGGAGATGGAAACAGCCGGGACATTTGCTATGGTTTTGACTCAGGAAATCACTAGCTATAAATCTTGATTTTTCTCAGGCAGTAGTGGACGGAATAAACTGTCCCCAAGGTAGAACTGCTGGCCAAGATCAGAAAATGTGGTTTTTTTTCCCTGCAAAAATACCCTGCTTCACGAGGTGCCTATTTCCACTTTTAAGTGTCTCATCCATTTCTTGCCCCATTGTTTATAAGCTGCAGAAGCAGCAAGCAGAACACTTTTCTTTAGAAAGAACACAAAGAGCTCTCTTCTTTGCTTTTATATGAAAAGTAATTGGCTGTTCTTTACCTTTTGTCTCCACAGGAAGTAAAAAAAAAATCAAAACTACAAAATTAAGAAGCCAGGGATAACTTTTTCATGAGCTGCTGGTCAATGTAAAACTGCCATCACAACTATCAGCGTTATTAGCTCAGAGGAATGTTGATGCAGAAAACCGCTGAACTACGGGGTACCCAGGGGTCCCCTTCCTATGCTCTTAAAAACTGCTTGGTTCCTTATAAGAAAGTGCTATCAATCCAGTTAATTTCTTTAATGCATAGGTACACAAACGCCATGAACAGAATCAGTGGGGATACTATGGTGAGACATACCTGTAAGCCCAGTACTCTCAAGGCTGAGGCAGGAGAATCTCAAGTTTGAGGCCAACTTTGGCTACAGGGTAAGCTCATATATAAATTTAAAAAAAAAAAAAAAGAAAAGAAAGACCTGGACCCTTGAAGGCTCTCAGAGACTCAGCCACCAACAAAAGAGCATACATGGGCTGGACTAAGCCCCCCCCCCAAAATGTTGCAGATATATAGCCTTCATGTAGGTCCCCCAACATCTGGAGTGGGGACTGTCCCTAAAGCTGTTGCCTATCTGTGGAATCCATTCCTCTTGTCAGCCTTGTCTGGCCTCAGTGGGAGAGGATATGCTTAGCCCTGCAGAGTCTTGATGTGTCGAGGTGGGAGATCCCCAGGAAGCAACATCCTCTCAGAGAAGGAGAGGGGGTATGGGGGGTAGGATTGTGTGACAGGAGATGAGGAGCAGGGATCAGGATGTAAAATGACAAAATAAATAAATAAATAAATAAATAAATAAATAAGAGAAAGAAAGAAGGAAGGAAAGAAGGAAAGAAGGAAAGAAAGAAAGGAAGGAGGAAGGAAGGAAGGAAGGAAGGAAGGAAGGATACATGACTCTAATATCCATAAAGGAACAAACTTTAGGAAGATGATTTAGAAGAATCTGTTGAGTTTGGCAAACATTTTCCAACACTGTTCCACGGAACACTAGCTCAGTTAGACGCTAATAGATGTTATTGGTAGAAAAATAGGTAAAAAGAGGATCTGGTAACGTCTCAGATGGACATGAAGAATGATATTGCATATTGAATAAAAGGTCTTCATTATCAAATGGGCAAGCACTTGGTTGACCACATTCTGGTATTTTGTATAAGGTAGCTTTTCTGTGTTACCACCATGGATGTTCAGTTGAGAAGACTGCTAAGTACTGAAAGCACAGTCTGGGTTCTCATTTACAGTAAGCACAAAAGGAAAAAAAGAAAAAAAAAGTGAAAGAAGAAGTTGTTAATCCAAACTAAAGAGAACTTGAAGATTTGGAGAAAAAAAAAACATAGTCAATCCATATGGGGAAAAAAATTAGAATGCTCTCGAAAGATTGTTCTATCAGTCCCTGGAACTGCCTGTGGATCCGCTGGAACTGGAGTTATGAACTGTTGCGAGCTGCCTGCCATGTGGGTGCTGGGGACTGAATTGGGTCCGCTGTGAGAGCGCTCAGTACACTTGAAGCTGAGCTGTGCTTTAGGCCCTTGAGTCAATACATTTTGCATGGACAAAGAACAGAGTTCTTGAGGGTCTCCAAGCACGCCTGAAAACGTCTGTCAAAGCCATAACCTCTCGTACCTCAGAGTCTGACTATATTTGGAGAGAGAGCCTTCAAAGAGATAAATTAAAATGAGGCCTTGAAGGTGGGTCTTACTCTAGTCTGTCTGGTGTATAATAAGGGAACTTAGAAAGAGCATGTGGCAGCAAGAGAGACCCAATGCACATCAGCATGCTCGTGTGGCAGCAAGAGAGACCCAATGCACATCAGCATGGTCGTGTGGCAGCAAGAGAGACCCAATGCACATCAGCATGCTCGTGGCTCTTTAGTCCTGTTTAAGCACAAAATCCCATGTGCGTCCCACCTACCCTTTTGCCATATAGCTTGAAGGTACTTTCATGCAATTTTAGTGTGTGTGGATTTTAACTCTAATGGATATTGATACATGAGGACCAGTGGAGATTTTCCATGTGGCATTATATGGGAAAGTTTTAGATTCTGGAGTATTTCACATTTTTATTAAGAGTTTTGGATTATTTGTTGGACACTGCCACCGAGAGTGCCACTATGTGAGGACCTTGTTTGTCTTGAGAAGTGCACAACACGAACTTCAGAGTAGAGGCTCTTAATCTGTGGGTGGCGACCCCTTGGGGTAGTCAAACGACCCTTTTATAGGGAGTCACATATCAGATACCCTGCATATCAGGTATTTGCATTACAATTCCTACAGTGGCAAAATTACAGTTATGAAGTGGCAATGAAAATAATTTTATGGTTGGGGGTCACCACAAAATGAGGTCCCATGCAGTGTTAGAAAGAGAGAGAACCTCTGCTCCAGAGTAAAATGTATCAGGCTAGACCAATGCTCAACTCTGATGATGTGTCTCTCCCTTGGCTAAGCCAAGTCTCAGTCCCTTCCTTTGGAACATGGGGATAACAGTAGGGTGGATGAGAGTTTATCGAAGCAGAGCTCTCGTGTCCAGCTCATGGAAACACCTCCACTAAGTAACAGCTATTACAGTTCTCAAACCCGAGGACCTTCCTCTGCCCAGCTGCCAGCCCCTGCCTGCCGTACAGACTCCAGGCTACCAAATGTCTATGCCAAAGTACTCTGTTGCCACAGCCTGCCCATCCCCAGTGAATCCACTTCGAATTCTATTGCCTTCTACAAATTATAGCCTTCACTGATAATGAATAAGGTATTGTAAATATTTGCCTATGTTTGTGACAGCCAGGTTTTCTCTAGAATGAGCTGCTCACAACAGAGTAATGACAATTGCAAACAACTGCCATCCACAGTTACTTAGCATGTTGGCTAACGCTTAGCATGTAGTTGGCACCTCCAGGGATGTATTCTTATACCAGCTCAAGAAGCAGAGAGAGGCTGAGGAAGCCAGTAAACAGCGGGGCTATGATTTAAATTCAGGCTGTCACCTCTGCGGGACCCATCTCCGCCACACTCCACTCTGTTCTGACAAATCATTTAAGATTAGTGTGGTGAGCAGGGCTTAAGGCTCACTCCCTAGGACTAACTACTGATTGAGCAGAAACTCACAGTAAAGCCCTGTCCAAATGATTCCGATCTGAACTCCACCTCCTAAAGCAAGGAGTTTCTGCCCTTCAGTGCAACACTAAGATGAGCACACTATTTGTGATTTACTCATGTTTCTAGAACAGCGGTTCTCAACCTGTAAGTTGAACGATCCTTTCACAGGGGTTGCATATCAGATATCCCGTATATCAGATGTTTACATTATGATTCATAACAGCAACAAAATGACAGTTATGAGGTAGGAATGAAAATAATCTTATGGTTGGGGGGGGTCAACAAAACAGTGCATCAAAGGGTCATAGCATTAGGAAGGTTGGAAGCCACTGTTCTAGAGACATCTGTGGAGTATAAATGTGCTCTGGGCATTAGACACCTGACTTCAAACATGTTTCTTCAGCTTAGTCGTGATCTCTGGATCACAATTGCCCCTGGTCACAGTGCTGCCCTTGAGAAATGTGTGTCTAACATAGCTATGCTGCAGAGCCACCATGAAAACGAAGAGAGATAGTATACATAGAATCATCCTGTAAAAAAGAAACCAGCACGCAATGGGTGCTTAAAAGATACTTGTTCCCCAGAAACACAAAGAAAGTAGGAAGCTGAGCTTGGTGTGAAGATGCTCCAAAGGATGTACCGTACTATCCTCCATGGAGCAGCCTGACCATAGGTCCCTCAACATCTACGAGCTAAAGTTTGTTTGGTGGAGACTGCTGGGACATAGGACACCCTACAGGAAAACATGGTACCCACAGAGCTTCAGAGTATGAGGACATCCCATGGCTTCTCTAAAACGCTACAAATGGGACTGAAGTGTGGTGGGCATTTGCAGTACAAACTTCTTCCCATACTGGTAGATAACCATAGCAGGGTGCAGAGGAAGAGAAATGAGGAAAGAGGCAAAAGTACCGTGGCTGCTCCCTGGCATGTAGAGTGTACAAACACAGTGTAAATAGCAGCCTAGGATGTGATGAAGCAGACTCTCCTTCCCAGGCTTGTCCGTGCTGTGTACATCATCTAAGCAAACGCGACCTCCCTTCTTGCACTTTCTAACATTTCTTTGCTCTAAGGTAGGCAGGCAAAGGAAAGCAACATGCAACATGCTTCTGAAGACTATCAGCTAATTTGACCAAATTCCTCCCCACCCTTGAGTCCCTCTTGACAGTCACCTATATCTTTCCCAGGTAAATCTTCTTCAACATGGACTTGTTACACCATGGTCATTCTGGAATGGAAAAAAAGAAAAAGAAAGAGAGAGAGAGAGAGAGAGAGAGAGAGAGA
>NW_021621185.1:18322035-18355530 GCF_004785775.1 Grammomys surdaster
AGGAGGAAGAAGAAGAAGAAGGAGGAGGAGGAGGAGGAGGAGGAGGAAGAGGAGGAGGAGGAAGAGGAGGAGGAGGAGGAGGAGGAGGAGGAGGAGGAGGAGGAGGAGGAGGAGGAGGAGGAGAGGGAGAGAGAAAGAAAAGACAGTAAAAGCCAAGTCATGGAAGAAACTCATCAGGCAGAAGCTATAGCCAGCATTTCCTCTCTTCTCTCCCTCCCCTTAAATTATGACAGGTGCTTATGTTCAAAGTTAACCCTCTCTTGGAGGTGAAGAACAAAACAAGAACCACGAATAGCTTCTTCAACAGTCTAAGGGACAAAGAGACAACTGCTTGGGGCAGGTGGGCTGAAATATTTAAGTGCAAGCGATGATTTCAATGCCATAGCCACAGCCCCCTCCTCCCGTAGCCACATCTCAAGTGCTTTCCCAGTCCTTATTGATTTTCCCCACCCCCACTACCAGCTGTACTAAGGAAGTGACAAACGGGGACTCACTAGATGCCATCAATCATTGTCACCAAGAGCAGAATGAAAAGAATCCAACATATGTTCCTGCAAGTGCCGCCCACTCTCCTCCCCCTCCCCCTCCTCTTCTCTGATGCACACAGGCTTTCCAAGCAGACAGCCACTTTTTAATTTCCCTTCAGTGGAGATGTATGAAGAACAGGGAGCATCCAACTATGTTTTTTTTTCTTTTTCCACATTTGTTCACAGGTATAAGTTCATAGTTCACAAAGGCCAGCCTGAGGAGGGTGCACACCCACACTCTTGCCAGCCGCAATCTGTGAGCAGAAGCCCTGAGGATGAAGCCAGTGCCTCTCTAGCACCAGGTGGGATGGCTGAAGAGAAAGGCTGCACAATGCAGGTGGCAGATGGTCCTCTCTACAGCGTGTTCTGGAGACAGAGAACAGGAGTTCTCCATTGCTCGGCTGACCACTGTGACACTTGACAGATCAATTTCTATGGCAACGACTCTAAGCACAATTCACTAAAAATAAAACGGGGTGGGGTGTATGTGTGTGTGTGTGTGTGTTTTAAATGGAAGATAGATGCTTGTGATTGTCTCCGGGGATGTTGCAAGGAGCAGAATGTGGCCACTGGCATCCCAGGCCATAGACAGATTTCTCTTTCACTCTGTAGTTCCCCACTGGGCATCTAATCTGGCTAAACAATGGAAGAAAGTCTACAGCAATATGGAGCAGCTTTGAGAACCACTGGTCTGAGGTACTGATCACAAAGACTTATAAAAACAAGCAACTTCCAAGTCCAATGACAGGCGCTGTACTACTATGTGCTGAAGCCTTATGAACCTTTTACTTGTAACAGTAGAACCAAGGCAAGGGGGTGATGCAAACAAAAAACAGAGCAACATTTGTGAAGTTTTTGTTATTTGAATACACATATGAGACGGCACAGTTTGTGTTAAGATGGAAGAATTCAGGGGTTTCCTAATGAATGGACTAACCAAACCTTTGGCATAAGTAAAAATGCAGGTATATAAGAAACATTGCAAGAAGGTGAATCAATGTAGACGATACACTTTTTATTTGCAGGGAATAGGAGTCAAAGGGGCCAAGCATGAATCCGTGCTGTGTGTACACAGTGAGTCCCAGTACGATGCTCTGAGGAGTGGGTCAGCTCAGCCTTCGCCCCTGGCATGGGCCAGGCATGGCTTTCAGGATGCACTGTCAAAGCAGCAGGCACTCCCTGCCCGTGACACGTCTCCTGTTCTTGGTTGCCTTATATGACACTGCTTCTGTTGGGTGCCAGGCTCTAAATGCCCTTCTGCTTAAAAGCAGAATAACAGGCTGAAGAAAACTGTCATTACTGAGAGCTATTTAATCATGTTGCCTGCTGTGTACACCACTGTATTACACAATGACATACTAACTGTACATTACTCTGTATGTATGATATATTAAGTATGTATGCATGTAACCCTAACTGTATATGGTTTTATATACAGTGGTGTGTGGATATAACCACGTTTAACATGGTGATTTTATTATATAATGTGAGTGAATGTGTCACACTCATACACAACTGTCCCTTGTCCATGAAGGATTAGTTCCAGGACACACCTGAATCCCCAAATCCATAGACGATCAACTCACTTCCATGAACTATTTACATACAAATATTTGCATATGAACATTTGCATATGCAAATGTAAAAAGGATGTAGATAGTGCCTCCTCTCCCATACTTTAAATCACCTCTAGAACACTTTAAATACCTGAGGTAAGTATAAATGCTATACATGTTTACATTTCATGGCTTAGGGAACCATAAGAAGAAAAGTCTATCTGGGTTCAGAGGCTCTTTTCCTCAGAGTATTTTTGAGCCAAGGTTGGTTGGATTTGCAGGCTGAGGACACAGAGAGATGGAGAGCCAACTGCATCATTCCATCAGTATGAGGTCATCACTCACTATCAATCTAGTTACAGCTCTCTATCCAGATATTATCCCTGGTAGGCTATAAAAGACACTGGGAGGGGTGGTCACTAATGGGGAGAGCTGGGCAAGAAGACTTAATTTTCCCTGTGTGCCCTTCCTCTGGAACTTTTAAAGTTAATAAAATGTATGAATATGGAAAGCAAACTGTTACAGCTCTTAATTAAGGTAGCCACCCACTCTGGACATGAGATATAAAATAAGAAGCATAATGTTCCCGTACCCGAGCTAGAGGGAAGCCAGCCAGGTCCTGCTCTCCAGCCATTCCTGCTTTCCTTAACCTTCCCTCACAAGGCCTCTTCAGGCAGTGCAACTCCAAGCAGCTCACCAGGGGGCAGCATTTACTGCTGGGTGACCGGCTTCTACTTCTTGATTTTACAAAGATTAATAATTAATGACAGCCCTGCCACCCAGAGTACCTTCCTAGGACCAAAGTCATCTGGAGAGTGTCTTCTCTGTCACATGTGTCTGCCCTGGTGTCTCCATATATCTTGGCATGGAGAGTACGCACTCTGTTCTGGGCTGGGCTGTAAGAGTCCTGGGGGCTACAGGCCTCACACCTCAGAAATCAGGTAATGTTTCTGTAAGTTAATAGGCTGCTTTTTCCTGTCAGTTTTTGTTGTTGTTGTTGGTTTTTGTTGTTGGTGGTGGTTTTTGTTGTTGTTTGTTTTTTTAACCATCTAACAGCTTTGTGGTCCTAATAGCAGCTCTCTGAGGTCAAGAGGTCATGAGAGCAGAGAGAGGAAGGCAAGCCCAGCCTGGAATTGTCAAGACAAGTCTATTTAGCACAGTACAACCAGGACCTGACACCTTTAGTGGCTAACCGCCATGGATTCTTACCAAGAGCCTCCACCTTGTGGAGACTTTCCAGACAGTGAGGTATTGTTCCCCTTGTCTACAATGTCATCACTGCCCTGCATTAAACAGTCATCAGAAAGAAAACTTGTTCTTGAGGCATCTTCTTACAGAGAGAGGAAATGGAAGCCCATATGCATAAAAGGTCTCCACCCCATCCCTTGGGGAAAGGCAGCAGGTCCCTTCTGAGGGAGGGGCAAACAGAAAATAAACATTTATGTCATAAGAAGTTCAAAAGGACATCTCTACAAGTGGATACTATGCCTAGTTAGAAGTCAGAGCCAGCCAGATGGCTCAGCTGATAGAAGCCCTTGCTGCCATCCCAAGAATCACATGGTAGAAGGAGCCCAACTCCTACAAGTTGTCCTCAGACCTCTACTTTGATATTGTGTGTGTGTATATGTATGTATGTGTGTGTATGTATGTATGTATGTATGTATAAACAAACACATTTAAAACAGCAAAACGACAGACCAGAATAAAAACCAGATAGATACTCTCCTCCACCACCCCCCAAGAAGAAAGAAACTGGCTGAGATAAACATTGTGCTGTGCTGTGCTCACACCCTGGGGATGACCTATGCACATGACACTAAGATTTCTAGCTCAGTTGCATAGACAAATGACCAAGAGTTTCAGATACCCTGCAGATGAAGCCCTCTCTAGGAGAGTGACTGGAGCAGGAGGGTGTACACATCGAGGTTTGTCATCACCTCCAGGCTTCTCTGATTAGCCTCAGGTAAATCCCAGTGTCACCCACTGGTTTCACCTTTAGTGAAGTATTTAGTGACCACACAGAGGAAGGCTGAGACCATGTGACAGTCACACGAAGGCTTGAGGGAACAGTAGCCGGTTATAAGAGACCTCTACTCTACACAGGCTTCTTAGGTTTCAGGAAATATGGCTTGAGCGACAGCACAGCCAGCGATGTACAATAACAAATCCTGCTGCGAGGGTGTTCTGGGCCAGCTTGGGTTTCACAACGCCTCCTCCCCCACACTTCCCCATGCTGGTTACGGATAAGCTGCAAGAGCCGAACCGGGCTAATTCACAAGCTCCACACTCACAGGCCTTACTCCTTCCCAAAGGATACAAGTGACACAGATCACTTCAGCCACAGAACACTACGTGACAGGCACACATGCTCACATACGCATGCATGCACGCACGCACGCACGCACTCACTCACACGCATTTACAGACGGGAAGAGGAGACATGTCAAGAGCGTCAGCACCAGAGGACTGCAGCTAGGGTGACTAAGGAAAGAGTCACTAGGTCATCCCAATAGTTTCATGATGGCAAAGGACTCAGTAGAGGAAGTTAAAGGACACCAGGAGACTGAGTGCTACAGGTAATCGGTCTCATCCATGGACACCTCCTGGCATCTTCCTAAAGGACAACACATGTGGTTCTAAAACACAAGCTCAAATTATTCTAGGAAAGAGGAAACAAATGTATGGTGATTTTCAACCGGTCGGATCTGCTCGGGGCTTGCTGCCACCAGGACGGAGGCCTGCACAGGAATGAGGCGGCTGTAGACGTTTATCGGGGAGGAGCCTGGCGGTGGGAGTGCGGAGCAGCAATAGAGTCATATCTAATCACCTAAATTATTTATATGATTTGGAATAAATCCAGACTAACTTTAGCCTCAGAAAATCTACCCCGGCAGGACATGCAAACAGATACCTGTCTGTGGGGGTGAGCCAGGCAGGGAGGGAAGTGGGCTGGGTGGGGGCTGCACAGGACAGCTTTTCCTTCTCATGAATGCATGGATGCAGTTTGCAGAACACAACCTTTGGGATTTCCTTAGAATTGGGGAGTTCAGCTTTCAAATGTTCATTACTAGTTCTCAAGTAATGATGACATATCTAAATACTCCTTGTTGACTGAAATACACCTGAAATAATGTTTATAGTGCTCTCTTTTCTCCCTCCCTCCCTCCTCCCTCCCCCTCTCTCCTACTCTGTCGTTTTCATATAGGTGCAAGTTGGTCATGAGTTCACAGGGGGACCAGTTGCTCTTCCCAGCACGTTCTTGAAAACTATAGCTTTCTTACCGATAAAAGTACACTGAAAGAAACTAGATCAAACTAATTGAAAGAAATCCAGGCATACACCAAAACTTCACTGAGACTGCACTGCGCACGCACTGGCGTGACTGACTTAAACAGAATGAGCAGGTACAGTAAATGTTGCTGAGAATGCAGTGGCACCAAACGCTCCTGCCCTTTTCCCTTTCTGCCGCAGACCTGGACCTGGACACTTTTCCAGGCAGCTGGAGTCCTCCCTCTGCATGATCTAGGTTTCAAGCAGCTGCCAGGTCGATTGCCCTTGTGAGCTAATAACTGGATAATCACTCTCGTTCCCCGCTTTTCTCATGCATCTGCTGAATAAATGAACTAGAGACAGTTTCCTGGAGCCTGATTCCCATGCAATTGTCATCTCTGCTAGTTAAAGTGAGCCTACCCAAGGTCATTCGATTTGCTGCTTTCTTAGGTGAGTGCAGGAGGGGGCAGTGACTGGAGCAGTCTGCCCAAGAGAACACACATCTTTGGAGCTCCTGGCAATGAGTCAGTAGGAAGTACTCAAAGAGCCGGGTGGTGGCCATTAAAGGCCATGCCTTTAATCCCAGCACTTGGGAGGCAGAGGCAGGCGGATTTCTGAGTTCGAGGCCAGCCTGGTCTACAGAGTGAGTTCCAGGACAGCTAGGGCTATGCACTATACAGAGAACCCCAGTCAAAAAAAAGCAAAAAAAAAAAAAAAAAAAAAAAAGAAGGAAGTACTCAAAGGAATCTGGAGAAATGTGAATCTCCTATTCTTATGGGCAATTAAAACAATGCCCTAGCAATCCCAATGGCATCTTTAAGCATCTTCCTGAACCAAGATACACTGGAAGCCCTGTGTTCAAATTCTACATGAGTAGTCATGAGTAGTACATGAGTGGCAGCTTGGGCCCACCCTCTCTGACAACAGGACAGGTTGCACAGGGGGACATTCCAGGCACTAAGTTCAAGTAATGACAGAGAACACCACCAATGTAAACGCGACACTACTGAGTGGGACTTCTTCCTTATTAGAATTATAGCCAAGCCCAAAGCTGGCGGTATTGGGGTGGATATCCTCCCCTACAGTGTGGCAAGAGGACCAAGGAAAGAAAGGCTGGTTGATGGCCTGGTGGGGACTGAAAGTTTCTAGTCCAGGCTACTGTTCACCTCTCAACAAGTTAGGACCATGGGACAGTTTCCAAAAGAACCACTGGGGACACTGCCCTCCTCCTCACTTCCAAGAGGAAGATGGCTACTTTGACTGCTATGAGAAAGAGTTGGGACAATTTAACTTCCTTCCCATAGATTGGGGGATACCCAAGGCACGAGACTGGGACCCACTTCTGAACTAGACTTTTAGAAGGTGGAAAGGTCTGGGCAGGATCCCTATGCAAATAGGCTGGGTGTGGATTTCCAGGAAAGAAAAATACCACCCCACCCTAGGGCTATGAGCCCTGGGCAGAGCACAGAACACAGTAGTGAACTGGGCTGCTTTTGAAGAGAGGTTGAAGGGGTAGGAACTTCCTGGCTTCCAGGCAGCAGCTGATCATGAAAAGACCATCACTCAAGGAGGATCTGGAGGCACAAATGTAGCATTAATACTTAGTGGTGTAACGGGGACCTTGTTTAACCTTAGAATAACTTCTTCAGAGAGGAGGCTGGCGTGCCACTAAGCAGCCCCAGGGGAGTCGCACTACCGCTGAGTGAATCAATGTCTACCTGCCTCTTGTTCTGGATCCCCGTTCTCTCTCCTCTCTGCCTCAGCACCCCCAGAGATAAAGCTCAGAAGCAAAGAGAGGAAAAGGGGGTGGAGATCTTGCGTCAGATGTGAACTAAGGAGTTTGTTTGTTTGGAGACAGAGTCTAATGCTGTAGTTCAGGCTAGTCTCAAACTCATGGCTGTCCCACCTTAGCTTCCTGAGTGCTGGGGTAACAGGTATGACCTACCACACCTGGCAGCTGAGGACTTTTATAATGTCCCCCCATATGTCGTTCAGAACCTGGAAAGGGGGCACAAAACAGAGTACAGCTGGAAGCTATGCCCTGGGAAGATCAACCCTCCCCCCTTATGTTGTCACCCCAACAAACTAAGTGATGCTTAAGAAATCACTGAAACGAACACCAGGGGTAAATACACATTTGCTGTTAGCTCCCTGACAAAGCTGTGGGTTTGAGGATAGTCCACCAGGACTTTCCAGTAGCTTGAGGAAGACAGAGGTCAGCTGTGGGTCCCTGGTGGCCTCTGTTTGAGGCAGGGCTTTGTGACAACTTTCATGGTCTGAGAAGAGAAAGAGTAGGGGCCCCTGACTCAGAGCTCTGTGCCCAAGCCTCATTGTCTAAGATCAGTTAACACATACCCCATAGCATTGGGAAGCAGGCAATATGTGCTCTTCCACCTAACAACTCCGCTAGGGAACGGCTGCACCCACGTTATAAAGCTCCATCATCTGAGTGTAACACCCCTGGTCCAGATGGCAGCCTAGGATTCCAACTCTGCTCCATTCTAAAGGCAAATGCAGGCTGGCTCTGCCCACATTGCTGACCTTGCTGCCGAGGAGGACCAGCAGTCAAGTGGGCACAGATAGCTATGAGTGTTTGCAGTGACTTCAGAACCCACATCTGCTCACGAGGAGCTGGAAAATGGAACCGTTCGCGGATATTGCTAAATCTATAAAACCCGGCCTCGTGCTAGGTGGATGAGAACACAAACACTGAATCAACCCATCTACTCTGTTCCTTAGTAACTCTGGGAAGGGAACACAAGGACCTGACAACTCCAGTCTGACCTTTAGCAGAAGGACAAAGGCACTATTGAAAGGGAAAAAATCGAGTCCCGAACAGAATGCACCAGAACTCACACTTGCCAAGCTGTCTGCACTTTGGAATTTTACAGTGTTTAATGTCAACTGTCCCTAACTGGCCCTGTGGGTCTCTCTGAAATTCCACTATTAGAACTCAGTTCTATATGAGAGTTTTAGACAATAGGAAGTCCCCAGAAACCTCTGCACATTAGGGTGCTCAGATCAGGCTTCTGTTAACCTTTGAAAAGCTTACACCAGGGGCTTATCTCAACCAAATTATCCAAGCAGCAAGCCTGCCCACTGCTGAATCACTATGCAAATATCAGGGCCCCAGTCATTGAAAATGACAGAAGGGACAAGGTTTGGTGAGCATGAAGGTGTCCTTACATTCTGCTCTCCACACGGGGACAAAGACACACCAACTTAGCTTCTACAGATGACCAAGACAGCTCTGATTTCAAAAGACTCAGAGCCATCAAGTTGGACAGCTGCCAGTCTTCCCTGTGTGGCACTGGCAAGTGACCCGTGTGTTATATCTGCCTTTCTGTGTACTCTTCTAGTTCTTAGTCTTAAAGAACTTTATATTTTGTATATCTCTTGAAAGGCTCAGACTTCTGAATCCTTTCCCAGAGGGACAGAGCAATCAGAGATGAGACCTAACATTTGAATAGAGCTGAAAGGTTGGGTTACTGAATCTTTATTTTAAAAAATAAATAAAAGCATGGTCTGGAAGATGGCTCAACAAGTAAATGTTCTGACTGCAAGCTTGATGACCTGGGCTGGAGATAAAGGGAGGAGGAGACAACAGACTCCATAAAGCTGTCCTCTGACCTCTATATACACGCCACGGCACACACAGTACACACATGCTATAAAGTTAAAATTTTAAAAACTTGGTCAAATGATATTAACAGGCAACTCACACACAAAAAGCAAAGATTAAAATGCTTAGTAAATACATGAAGAATGACTTTGTAAACTAAAAATGAAGACGACAGAGTGAGATGCATGTAGAATTCTGGTTTTTTTTTTTTTGAAAGATTGGCCAGAAATTTAAACATCAACTTTCTTAAGTGCTGGGATCCATGTGGCATAAGAACTTACTGGTGAGTAATGTAAGGGCTTTCCATTATAGGATCCTTATGACCCAAGAAGCTCACTTGTAAGATTAAGGTTTGGCTTTTGCTTATAGTGTAATGCTAAATACTCACCCCCAAGGCCTAGCTGCCCCAGAGATGAGAGAGTCTGCACAAAGACCCAAGTGAAGCTGTATAGCTGTGTCCCCCAAGTTATTTTCCAATTTCCAAGTTATAGTCACCAAATTCTCTGATTGATGAATAAAGAAACCTACAACCAATAGCTGGACAGAAGAGAGATAGGCCGGGTGGGGGGGGGGGTTACTGGGCTAGGAGTTGGAGGATACTACGAGGGGGAGAGGAAGGTGGGAGAGAAGAAAGATATCATAAGTTGGGGTCAAGAAAGCATGGCCATGAGGGCTGGCCAATAAGTTAAGAGCAGCCAAGATGAAACAGTAATAACCCAGGGTTATTGACAGGAAACAGATTTTAATAACATAGACAATAGATATCTTCCCAGCTCTAATGCTGACTAAGGCTTATTATAATAAAAATTCTATGTCTTTTATTCAGGAACTGAATAATCAAAGGTGGAGTAGAAACCCCAGGTTGGGATTCAATATTTTCCACAACATGTAAGTTTCTAGTGTAAAGATAAACTCACACACATGTAGCCATGTGCTACCTTGGAGGAAGCTCTGGTGATACCACAAGATCCAAGCAACCTAGATCCCAGGGTTATCAGTCTTCCCTAGAAAATGGAGAAAAGTGAGGGGGCTGGGAGCCAAGCGTGAGTCCCTTTCCTGCCGCGGAGATCCAGACAAAAGAGCTGAGAGAGGACACACAGGGACATCAGTGTCTTATCCCATGGTGGGAGTTTTAATTGGATCAGTTAGGGCTTCCAGTTGAGTCCTCCACATATAGGGTGACACAGAGCTAGGGTTGGACTTCTCTGGAATTCTAGAATGTAAAAGGAAGGGTAGCTAGCTGCCTTGGCAGCCACAGAATGATGGAAAGGGGCAGCTGCTTGGGCTGGCCCATTTTCTCAGAGCTTAGGAGAGAGGATCGGTGCTCCCTGAGATACACAGAACAGAATGAGCCAGTACAGGGGTAGTGTTAGGACTGGTCCTTTAGGATTGTTTAGAGGAGCAATGTGACCTCAGGAGGCAGAACTGGAAACAAGACCACTGTACCTCCATATTGAGAAGGGAAAGGGTTAGAGAATCTTTACAGAGTCCTCACGAGAGTCCCTTAAGCCAGCAGCAAACTTTAATCAAGTATGTAACACGGGAGGCCACTCAGCACAACACAAGTTGTGGAAAGATTTTCCAGTTCCTTTATATCAGTCTTCCACCTCCCTTCCCAGGAAACTGATGAAATAAAGATGCTGACCCGTGTTCCCCAAGATGTACAGTGTGGACAGGGGTGGGGGTAGGGGGAGTGATTTTCATTACAACCCATGTGGTTTATATTAAGAAACAGACTTTATGAACACTTACACATATAAACACATAGGGAATGTTTAGAAAGATGCAAACATGGATAATAATGTTAGCATACAAAAACAGATGCCAAAAATAGGTGACTGCCGAGCACACAGCCTTAAACCAGGCGCTATACCTTCCCCTCCAAGGCTCAGGAACACTGCCCAAGCGGGATCTGGAAGACCGGAAGAGCTGGAAAATAGGGATAAAAGCAGCAACATGCAGCTTCTGTGCAATATACAGCCACTGCTATCTCAGACTCTCGACAAGTATGGGTGAGTGTGCTGGCTTTGCACAGGAATGGCCCCATCAAGAGCCAGGCAAGATTGGAGGAGGGACTCAGAGGACCCTACCCCCCGTGGCTCAACTATTCCTTATTGATGGATTCAGGAAAGGA
Organism: Grammomys surdaster; assembly: GCF_004785775.1. Classification (NCBI taxonomy): domain Eukaryota; kingdom Metazoa; phylum Chordata; class Mammalia; order Rodentia; family Muridae; genus Grammomys; species Grammomys surdaster. The sequence continues at coordinate 18,333,145 of NW_021621185.1, forward strand.
GTCAGTACCTCCCGTTGTGTACCCACCTAGTGGTATCCCGTCAACCTCCAGTGGATAGTCCCACACCAATGTTCACACAGATAGCCCTGGTTAAACTAAATGGGTCACACAACAGAACTGAAACTCATGAATCTGGGAAAGGAACAGGTAGGGAGGAGGAGGAGGAGGAGGAGGAGGAGAGAGACTGACAGACAGATAGACAGACAGTGGGGATGAATGGAGTTGCCAAGTGACATAATAAATAAAAATATCTCTTATCTGTGCATGTTATTGCTAACAATGTGAGGTTCCATGAAAACATCACTTGGTGAATTTTAAAATAACTAATTCACAATGTCCCTTATTTGTTCACAAATTATTGATCAAACCAGCTTATGAAAAAACAAAGAAATTAATCAGACACTATCTATACACATTCTGACAGCCCTCAAACATCTTTCTATATGATCCTGACCCCTTAAAAGTGCTGCGCTTCTTGGTGTTAACGCATTCTCTTCAGCTTGCTATTGTCATCTGCTTGACCAATGGTCTCAATCTGTTCCCTACTGCTGGTTAAATCTTAGCCAATTACCAAAGCTCCCTCCCAGCCAATGCCTTACTGAAGAATGTTTTCTTTTGTGTAAAAATATTTTGCCTCCATGTGTGTTTGTTCATCACTTGCATGCCTGGCACCTGTGGAGGTCAGAAGATGACATCAGATCCCCTGCACTGGAGTTACAGATGGTTGTGAGCTGCCACGTGGCTGTGGGATATTGAACCCAGGACCTCTGAAAGAGTAGCCAGTGCTCTAACAAGTGGGCTATCTTTTCAGTACCCCAAGGCCTTTTTAAAAGAGCTACCTCATTTTATATGTATGAATGTGTGCCTGCAAATATGTATGTATGTATGTGTCTAGTGACCAAGAAAGTCAGAAGAAAGTGTCAGATTCCCTAGAACAAGAGTTACAGATGGTTGTGTGCCACAGTGTAAGTGCTGGGAAGAAAACTCTAAATCCTCTTCAAGAGCAACAAGTGCCCTAACGCTCCAGCCTATACCCCCAATGCCTTTTGATTGTGTTTTCTTTGTTTGTTTGTTTGTACTTTCCTCTTGCTTCTCAAACAAACCAAATCTGGACTTTAGAACATTACCAGTTAGATTTTCCTCCTAGTTTATAGAATATCATTCAGTTCTTAAGAGGCCATTTATGAGGAAGGCACAAAGCTAAGAGGCAAGAGCTTGGCATGGTGTCCCTGCAGTCTAAGTGGCACATTCTAGGCTTCAGAGCTTATTTAAACAAAGCATGGCCCTGGACTAACCTTCCGGGAGCTTGGTACCAGGGGAAGGGTCCCCTGACTGGCTGATGCAGAAATCAGGGCTATCTATTTATTGAACACTTATTTGTGTGCTGATGTTTTGAATTACAGTATATTATAATCCATATGCAACAAAGTTATAATCTATTAAGGAACTTTAGCATGCTGAAGAAAACAAGTCATGTGAAATACTGAAAGACCATATAAAGCTAAGCATATAATATGACTGAAATGTGGAGGAGAGAGCGGAAGAGGCACATGCGAACCAGGGGAGGCAGTGTGGGCCAAGAACACATGTAGAAGTTGGCCAAGTAACAAATGCTACAAATGAGAGGCAGAAAGCCACGGGGGAAACCTGAAGATGAAAAATTACCTTAGGTCAGGCCTGGTGGATGGACCACTCTCCCCAGATGCTCCACAGGCTGTGGCTGGTAGTTCGCAGGTTTGAAACCAGCCTCACTACATAGTGAATCTGAGACTAGCCTGGGCAACTTAGTGGGACTCTGTCTTAAAATAAAAAGAAAGACAGGGCCTGGGATACAGCTCAGTAGCCGGGCACTTGTCTCATGTGCACTAGCCACTGGCTTCCACCTCCAGAACTGCCCAAACAGAACAGAATGTCTTAAGAAGATTGAAAGTTAATGATGCAGAAACAGGGCACAAGGTGGGTTAAGACATAAAGGCATTCATTCAGACCAAGATGGCCAGACAAGCTAAGAAGCAAATGGGTAATTTTTGAACAAGAGGACCCCTTTAATCCCAGAACTTGGGAGGCAGAGACAGGTAGATCTCTGAGTTTCAGGCTACTTTGGTCTACAAAGCAAGTTCCAGGACAGCCGGGACAACACAGAGAAACCAAAATCCATAAAACAATATGATAAATAAAATAAACAAAAGGATGATGTCATTGTCCAACATTTGAGGAATATTCAACCTATCTTTTTGCTTGGACCTTTTGGATCAGAAGGAAGCAAACCACGAAACAAAGACATTAGTTGGCAAGTTAGTAGAGGATATAGCTCGGGCTAAGGTACTCAGAAGTACAGATTAATGAAAGAAAGGTCAAAACAACTGTAAACATCCGAGAAACACAGACAAGCCTTTTCTGCTGTTTCCTTGTTTGCAATGCCTGCCATCTTGCTTGGACATAGGGGTCCAAGTAGTAAGCCTCAGAAGATGACAATGATGGCAAAGACAGCAAAGGCCAAGGGCCTTTATGAAGTCCTACCTATACCCTCAGCCAATCACATGCCTGCTACAGAGTTCACCATGGTGACTCATTGTATGTCGAAGTCATTTTATGTCGAAGGGCAGCATATTTGGTAACTGTAAATTGCAAGTCCCACCTTTCTTGCCACCATCCCAGGGAAAAGCTTGCAATCTTTTTTATTCGATCTCTTTCTGCATTCAAAAGTCCATGAAGGGCAGGAAATGTGGTCTGTGAGTGTTTGGGGGGGGTGTGTTGGGCTGATAGAGGTTCTTTGGGAGGGATGGGGAAACCCTTCAGGTCCCCAAGTGGCTCCTGATGCAAGCAGACCTCAGGAGATGGACTGGAAGCTAGCACACACCTTTTCGATGCTGTTTAGACACCGTCTCCATCTGTCCCCCTGCACAGCTTCCTCCTACAGAGCCAATACTCTCCTTCCTTATCTGGCTTGAGTGTCTGCCAGGCTGTTTTCATAAACATCACTAACTTGGCCAGACACTGGGAAGGAAGCGAGACGGCAAATATGGTTTTGATGAAAAGGAGACATTAAACGAAGTGTGAGTCCTGACCCCAAGGGACAAGGAAATCCTGAGACTCCATTGCCTCGTTGACTTCACACCCATACTGAGGGGATGGATCACTTACAGCAGCCTGCCTTTAAATCCATCAGGATGAAGGATGGCTTGCCGGGCACTGGGCCCACACTGTTCAGTGGCCAGTCAGAAAAAGACGACAGTCTTATGTCCTGTAGGTATGTTTACCTAAGGAAACACTCAAACAGAACCAGGTATCCACACTTCTGAGTTTCCCCCAAAGTCAAGTCATAAACTGGGCCACGGTTATGTATTAACCAGAATTCTGTGGTCCTTCCCCTTCAACAAACAGCCAAAGTACACCTTGCAGCCAATCAGTTCTCAGGGGACCTACTTGTCAAACAAAACAACAAAACAAGGTTTGGGTGGCAGTGACATTTTTAGATACTGCCAAAAACCTTCACAAAGAGCAAATGGTTATTTCTTTGTAAGAAAAACCTTTGGGTGGACAAAGAAAGAAGGGGTTAATACACCCGCCTGCATATTTTCTAATGCTTTCTCTTCCCTACATGATCCCCACCCCTGAGACAATGTAGAGGTAAGAGGAGATTTGGACTCCAGTATTAAATACCTGTGTCCCTGCCTCCAATCAAATACAGCAAATGTCAAAGGAAAGCCAATTAGGGGAGCTATGTGTCCCCAGGTCACTTTGCTCACATGAGGCCAGCAAGGCATGGTGTTCCAAGGTCTTCCAACAACTCAGCTAACAGGGCATTGTCATCAATGGTATAGATTGGAAGATTTCTTAAAGACTACCTTTATTTTTAATTATGCATGTCTTTGTGTAGGTATGAGCACATAGAGTCTAGAGGTGGCAGATGCCCTGGAACTGGAGTTGCAAGTAGTTGTAAGCTGCCTGACATGGATGCTTGGAACCAAAGTTGGATGCACTTTTAACCATTGAGCCATCTCACCACCACTCACTGCCCTTTTTTGGTGGGAAAGACTTTCTGAGACCTTAACTCACCCAATGTCATGTAACCATTACATGACCAACTTAATACTTTAGCCACGTTCCTCTAAGACTCAGGGCTGTCTTAATCCAAGATCCATGGGCTCTTAACCACAGACTAGGATAGGAGAACAATTATATTTGATCACTTCTCATTAACTTTAGCTAAAATATAGCATTCTCATCGATTATCAGCATAGGCAACCGAACACGGTATGTTAATTGATGATTGGCTAGAACTTTGTCTCCGATAGACTAATTATTTACATTTTGTGTCATTTTATAGTTAGGGATAATTTAACAAAATTATTTGTGCTCATTATTATTTAGGTATAGCAGTAGCCATAAGATTCTTCAATAGCCAATTTTAGCAGCATGGACCCAAATACATGATGTTTGCCTCTTAGTCTGATAATTATTTTAAATGTCAAGGGCTCCCACTGTACCCACTAAACTGTACTATTAGTCTTATTGTACATGTTTATTGTTTCTTTTGTTCTTTAAGTCCAGGTTGACCTTAAACCCTTGAGCCTCCCACTTCTGACTCCTGAGTACAGGAATTACAGGCAGAGACCATCATGTCTGCATAGTTTACATATTTAAAAACATTTTTCTCAAAGGAGTTCCACATACATTTCTGCTGGCTGGCTACACAGAAATCACACAAACTCCTCTTCTACCTCCAACCCTCATGTCCTTTCCCATCTCCTCACCAGGCCTGCCTCCTAACATGTCTTCCATCCTGTCTCTCATTTTTAAACCACGTTAAACTATTCCCCACACAGACTTTTTAAGTCACTGTAAAGAGTCAACCAGTAAATCAACAAATGCACTGCTTCCTATTAAGCAGTGCATATAAATTAGTATGGCTCCAGATTTTAAGCCCTGAATTAGTTTTAAGTATGAGGGACAGTCATTTAACTTATCACTTTCTGACACGAAGGTCGGTGGGTATTCCATTTATGGGAAACCCGAGAATTGCTTGCGAAACTCCCTGCCAGCATGAAAACAATTTCCATTGGCCAACAATGGCACTGGTGAAAAAGCAAAGCATAATAAAACAGCAGTAAATTAACCCAGATAGGGTTAGTGAGCTTCAGCCAAGATTCGCTGAATATCAGGTAACCATCCCTTGTATACTGGAAAATGCTAAGATGTGGTCCTCACAGACTTGCAGCACTGTTACACAGTCCCATGGGAGTGTTTGCACAACACAGCAGCCTCACAGGCACAATGCATAGGCATGAGCTACCCCCCACCAAAGGAAGAGAGAAGAGGGTGATTCCTCACAATGCACACTGCCATCTGGGATAGGTTCTGGTATAACCCTGGGGGGGGGGGTCTTAATGTTCCCATGAACATAGATGAGATTGGTAAAAATTAAAAAACGTATCTCAGATTTGAAATAATGAGTGACATTACAGAAAGCATCCCTCAATCTTTCATGAGGTTATCTATGCTCGCTTGCTTTGCAAATAAATCTCTCCCTCAATTCCACTCAAGAATGGAATGCCCTAGTTAGAATGTTAAAGAATTTCTTTAACATAAGAATATTTCTCAGCTGATTCAAATAAACCATGATATCATTTGTTCCTTGGGCTTGTTTAGCTCTGTGTTCTGATTTTTAACAAAGAAATTCTTTGTGGCTTCACATTAAAAATGAAGGGAGAAATCATGTCTCCCCCCACCAATATGCCCAGACATGTAGCTTAACCAATCAACACCACTTCTGATTATGTTTTCCCACAATCACAGAGGTCTAGTTGGTGTGTCACTGGGTTGGTATTAGCTGATTTTCAAATACAGAGTGTCTTGGGAGAAAACCAGCGACGGAAGCCTTCCCAAAGATCCTAGAGAGTTATTAAAACTTCCCTAGGAGGTTTTACATCAAATACTCAGCCACAGTTATCTCTGGAAGGTCAAACACAATTGAGCAGATCATAGGACATAGGCTATCAGGCACAGATTAGAAGTCAGGTTGCTTTAATCTAAGACGGAAGACTTTCTGAGTCCTGTATTTTCAAGAACAACAGGAGTTTCCTGGTCCCCAAAATAATTAGAAGGTAGAATGTCCTATGTGTTACTTGGAGTGGGCAACGCCAGGAGATCCACATTCATCTGAAAGCACACACCCCATATTTACAGACTCCTAAGGAGATTAGATCCTGTAGCCATTTCTACCTGAGTTTAAGGCTTAATGCTTTTGTAGGTAAAAGGTCATAGGGCAAAGGGCACTTGGGAGCTATCTAATCCTATCTTCTTAAACAAACACACAGATCCCAGGATGTGTGGAAAATCCTGATGCTTCCTCCTGGACCTCTGTGGCTTTCCCCTAGGTATCTCAATTTAACCCAATTCAAAGAAAATGATTAAGTGTTAGGAACTCTTCCCTATCTTCTCAACTAAGCCCTTTAGAAGACTGTGCACCAGAATGGAACCTGACAACTCCACATCCTCTTCAGGACACATGATCTCTACATAGCTGATGGGGTGGAAAGAGGTTAGAAACTCACCCCACTGACTACATTTGCAACATAGTACCTCCCTACCTCCTATGCTGCCATGTGTTGGCCCTTCTGCACCTGTAGACAAAAGAGAGACGGGACATGCTGAAGGCACACACAGTCCCTGTTTCAGCATGGGCAGTGGGAGCTTCAAGAAGATGAGAATAGAACTTGGACCTCAGACATTGGTATGAAATTGAGATGGAAAAGAAATAAAGAGATATGCTAATTATGGGTCCTCCACCCTTTGTCATCAGGGTATCAGTCATGAGAACAAATTCCATGAGGAGGAGCAGCATTCATGTGGTTGGCAACAGACGGACACATGGAGACAAGGTGAAAATGATAATTCCCACACTACTCAGTTTCCCAGGTGTGTTGGTTTGAATATGCTTGGCCCAGTTGTCAGGCCTGGTTGGAGTAGGCACAGCCTTGTTGGAGGAAGTGTGTCACTGTCAGGGTCAGTTTTGAGACCCTCCTCCTAACTGCCTGGAAGATAGTCTTCTCCTGGACCGCCTTCAGATCAAGATGTAGAACTTTCAGCTCCTTCTCCAACACTGTGTCTACCTGGACACCGCCATGCTCCCACCTTGATGATAATGGACTGAACCTCCAAACCTGTAAGCCAGCCCCAATTAAGTGTTGTCCTTTATAAGAATTGCCTTGGTCACAGTGTCTCTTCATAGTAATGGAAACTCTAACTAAGACACCAGGTAACTAAATAGATTCACTAGTCAAGTAACTGAATCTTCTGAATTGGTTATTGAGTGTCCACAGCACACAAAACACAGACTGACTTGACTAACTATTCACCTTTCCACCCTACCCTGCTCTTTCTGCTCCTTCAAGACATATATGAATGTATTGTTTGGTAAATTGATTTATTAAGAATTAGGGAGATGACTTAACAGTTACTAGCACTTGCTGCTCTTCTAGAGGGCCCTAGTGTGGTTCCCAGCATCCAGCTCAGACAGCTCACAACTGTCTATAACTCTAGCTACAGGCAGGGACTCAGACACCCTCTTCTGGCTTCCACAGGCACCTGCATACAGACACAGACACAGACACAGACACAGACACAGACACAGACACAGACACAGACACACACACACACACACACACACACACACTCATACTGTCTGTCTGACTCCCCTCATATGTGCCATGGCATACAGATAGAGGTCAGAGGACAACTTGGAGAAGTCAGTTCTCTCCTTTGACCTTGTGGATCAGAGAAGTCAAATTCACACTGCCAGGCTGGGCAGGAAGGCAGCTTTACCAATGGTAAGCATTTGAGAATGAGTGTGATACAGCCACACGGCCGATCCCTTTGGAAGGATGACTGCTTCCTGCATCCAGCTTGAATCTTCTTTCACTCTATAAAATTCAGCACACGCACATTAAAGAAACTCAAGCATCTTGGACCTTCCTGAGTTAAAAGAGACTCAGATTGATAAGAATAATAAGCTATTGAATTTCCAAGGTCCTGCTCCATCCCAGTTACACCAGAGAAGGCTGCAGAAGGGAATGTGACCCAGCTTCTTTTCCTTGGATGATGGGTGGGGCTTACTCCCTAGAGGAGGGCTCCTGCTTGCCGGTGGGAACTTGAGAACAAATCCACACCACCTCATTACCCGCATGAATAGTTTTGCTATAAACATACAAAGTCTTAAGAAGACTGCATAGTTTTAAGATTATTGATTCTTACTTGTGACATGAACAGAGACATTATAAGAAGGAGCCTTCAGGTAACTTCCAACTAGTAGCCTCTTTGAACTGCTAGAAATGTGAAGTTTTAGACCCATCTCAGACCTTAAGAATCAGACGTCCTGGGAATAGTCCACAGAAGCCTGTGCTTCATCAGCTTTCCAGGGGATTTTTGAAGCAGCTAACATTTGAGACCAACGGAACTAGAACATTCCAAAACACTACAGCGATGTGTGCTGATGGACTGTTACGCCTGGCACACACACATGAGCACACGGCGGCTGCCAGCTCAGAATGCCTCCCTACAGAGGCTGCACAACTTCTACAAACCTTCAAGCTTATCCGAGTTAGATCACTTCCTGGCAAGCAGTGACAGCAGACGCTGCCTAAAAATGAGTCATTTTCCAAAGTATGGAGGAGTTTTATGAAGACAGAGTTTGTGACTCAGTTCTCTATTGTTTAAGTGGACAACTAGTTCTAGCCGTTACAAATTAGATTTTGCCTGCCTTTCACCAAACATAGACTCCGTAGCTGTAAATAAGGAGGAGGAAAATCGGAAACAGTGATGTGAATTGTGTCTTATGGGGATCTGGCCTGACCGATGGAAGGTCTATACATGGTCACTAAGGTCCTAGGCAAGAAATGTGTGACTTTCTTAGTAACCTTGACACAGTGGAAAATGAGAAGAAAAGAAGCCCTCATATTAGTTCTTCACAAACATTTTTGTTAGGAAATAGTAAATGCTCGTTTCCAGACAACTAAGGTCAACGATAGACCCACCGCGTTCGTGGACTGTGGGATTCAGCACAGTTAAGACATCAGTTCCCCTTAAATTGACCTGTGGATTTAATATGATAGAAGTCAAAATCCTAGTGGAATTCTTTAGAGGGCACAGGTGACATTATAGAAAGACAAACCAATTGAAAAGATTTTTTTTTTTCGTTAAAGAGCACGTCACTTAAGAAATCCAGATCAATGGGAAGGGACAGAGTCCAGATACAGTCAGCTGAGTTTTGGCAAAGGTATTAAGACAACTCCGGGAAGAAAGGCCAGCCTTTCTGGTCATGTGCTGGCACAGTTAAAAGTCCACATGCAAAGCAAACAAACCTCAGGTGCTACCTTAAGTTATATCCAAAAAATAACTCACCAGCTCAGTGCACACCTGTAATTCTAGTGCTTGGGAATCCGAGGCAGGAGAATTGAGAGTTCAAGTCCATCCAGGGCTATAGAGCAAACCTCTGTCTCCAAACTAAAATCAAAATAAAGTAACTCAAGATGATATCAATGTGAAACATAAAGCTGCCAAAGCTGCTAGAGAATGACATGGCATCTCCAGACCTCAGACGACACCAAAAACCAAGACATAATAGCGAAAAAGTGGACAAATTGGACTTCACCAAAAACTCAGGACATTTACTCCCAACAAAGAACCCATATTCAAAGATTTGGGAGCACCACAAAAGACAACAACATAGAACCTAGGCTTTCTTTAAAAAATAAGCAAAATATTTCAGTAGAGCCCTACTCAGGGTGCACATGGAAAGATCTGCCACGAAGAAAATGCACCAAAGAAAAGCTCTCAGAGCTGAGATCACACATCTATCAGAGCCACCCAGACAAACACAAACAGACCTGCAGACATCAAGTGCCGCGAAGTGCAAAACAGCCAGGAAGTAGTCATCCCAGAAAAAGGGTTGACAAGTTCCTGTCAGCATTAACCATATACTTTCCCCATGACGCAAAAGTCATACCTAGATAGTTATTCTGTAGAAATAGAAAGCAATATCCATTTAAAGACCCAACTGTACACAAATGCATGGAACGGCTCAATTTTTAACCATCAGTAACTTACAGTGCATTAGCTCCTTCCAGTCGATTATACAGTAGAATAAAGAGAAACAAACCATCGCTACAGACAATATGGATATGTTTCCAGTGCCAGATGATGAGTAAAGAAGCCACTTTTTTTTTTTATTATAAGTATTTTTTTTCAAATTGTAATTTATACTCATTCACACAGGGGTTATAAACACAAAAAGGCAGGACGTGGGGAAGGGGATGACACTGGAGCGTGGGTGAAGAAGCCAGTCTTTAAAGCTTACATGATTAATAACCCCATTCATTTAATATACTGAGAAAGAAAAAAAAACTATAGATCAGTAACTACCATGTGTTAGGGAGGGAGAGAATTGTGTTTGCCACATAGGGAGAGTTGAGGAATAATGTTAACGGTTCCTAGTACCAATAAACACAAACATTAAAACTTGTAGGATTTGATACGAAAAAGTGAGTGAACAATGAATATAGACTTAAAAATTCAGAAAAACAGATCTGAACTTCAGGGCTACCCTGAGTTTCCTGGGAAAGCAGACTCTTTTCTTGCTTTCTCTGGTGCAGGAATGTACCTTACATTCAAATGATACATTTCTAATTGAAATTTTCTGACTCATACAGATTTAAGTATGCATAAAACACAAAATTAAAACTCAATCACAGTAACTCCGGAATACAAAGTTCATTTTTGACTAAATTTATAAAGTTTCCTGAACTAATTTTTAATATTCCCCTAAATATTCAGAAATGAACATTTGCAATGATTCTTCTTTGTGGTTCTACCTCATCAGAAGCTTCTGAGAGACAGCTGATAGCTCTACAGGGACCTGGGCAAGCCACCCCTCTCCAGTTGCTACCAAAAATCAATAGGGTCACCATATACTGATAGACATCAAAGATGATGTCTAAACTTGCCCTGCTTATCTGCCTTCTACTTCTGTTGTCTTCTGAGAATAGTTACATGAGGATTTTAGCAGGCCCTACAAAACTGGGGCATTTGATAAGGTTTTGAAATTTTTTAAATCTATTTTTAATTAACAAAAGATAATTGTCCATCTACGTAAAAGACAAGGTAATCTTTGAAGAATACATTCTAGAAAGACTCAATAAGCACAATAAGATTCCTATGGGCTCAGTGGCTTATCCTTCCTTCATGGTGAGAGGATCTTTTCAGTTAGTGTACTGAGAACATACATTTCATCATGCCGTCCTCCTTGATTCTCCCCGGCCCCTTTCTCAAACAGCACTTGGAAGCCAACATCGTCACTTGATCTCAAGAGCATCTTAGTTTCTAGCTGAGGAAGTTTCAATCACATAATTCAATGGTGTGCACCCAACTTCTAGTCTCTGCTACCCATGAATTCCTTCCTCAGATGCCAACTCCTCCAGTAGACAGAGGGAATGAGAAATCCCTGCATCTCCTTGTCTATAAGATTTGGTAATTCCAGAAACATAACAGATTAGAATATAAAACCAAGCTAACGACACTTCCAGAAATGTATGCATTACTTATATGTGGTATCTTCTGTCTAGGCATTCACCTATTGGTGAATAAAGTTAGGTAGGACCAGAACTCGTGACAATTGAGAGCCACTTCAGTAGGAGTCTGCGTTCATACCCACTTCCTGGAAGTGACATCACACACATGTATGTGCATTATGTCCATGAGCCTAGTGACATACAAATACCCTTGAAGCGTCAACCTGTCTCAGAGGAAGCATCTTCCATCTCTCTTGGTGGATTAGGCAAGTCACTAGTCATTATTGACCACCATTACTTGACTCTGGCTTTGGATTTTTCTCTACTTTCTTATCAACTGTTCCCTTAATATGTGGTTGCCTGGAGTTCACATTGACAGAGAAAGGGCCACCAAATATCTCCTTTCCTCTCTTCCCCTCTCTTCCCTTTTCCCCTCCTCTCATCTCTCCTCCCCTTTCCCCTCCCCTCCCCTCTCACCCTTCTTTTCTATTCTCTTCTCTTCTCCCCTCTCCTCTACTTTCTCCTCACCCCTCTCCAAACAGGAATGTCTTTGTCAATTCTTAAAACATAATGTTTTCCTATGCTGGGATGAGCATTTTAAGATGGCAACACTCTTTCAGAAAGCAACCAGGTCCCAAGAATGGCCACACAGTGTACTTTCTTCTTTGTAAAGCACTAGTACTTGCACGGGGGGTGGGGAGGCTCTCTGTAAACATTTAAAGAGTTCAGTGAATGTCTCCCCATCCTGTGAGCCATCTTAAAGTACTAGGACTGTGTTCTTCAGCACCTCTTACATTCCCAGTGTACAAGCCCCTTTCCTAAGGAGTTCATCAGAAACCTTGGCTGAATATGTTTCTATTAGCTTGGAAAATCAATAACTTTTCATTGAGATGTAACCCAACACAGAACTGAAATCATTCTATCCACTACATTATTAGAAGACAAATGCCACAGGTTCCAGGGCTGTAGACTTGGGGTTTTTATCCGATGAAAATCTGTAGCACTAAACACCCTCAGAAGTTGTTTTCTTCATCCTCAAAACAAGGGAACATATTAAAATGACTGAATTTCACCCACACTGCCTTATCGACTCAGATTAATTTTTACAGTCAATTAAAATCTCCATACATTGTCACAAAACTCAAGCACCTTTTACAAAGATTAGCCCTGTTTCTCCGTGAAGTCTCTAAAGGCTTTTAACCTACTTTTGCTCAGATTTTCCTGCTGGTATCTACACTGGCCTTTATTGTTAGAGAAACAAAACAAAAACTATTTTCTTCTTCTCAAAGAACAGCACATTTAGCATTTGGAGCCCTGCCATTAACATCTGGACATCTCTCAAGTTGAAATCCAGCTTGGTGAAATGTGCTTTGCTGGGGCAATTTTTGGAAGCATCCAAGAAACAAATTTGTTCCTATGGACGCATGTTTCATGAAGACAGGATGAGAAGCAGATGACGCTGTACTCTTGAAAGTCAACTACTTCTCCTTAAGCGAAACTGCTACATCAGAGACAATATCTGTTGTCCTAAGAATTTCCTTCACTCACACTCTTACATGGCTGGAAGCCTTTTAGTGGGATTTAGCCACAAGCATCTTAACAACAAAACACCAACAACAAACCTCCAAAGGAGAACTGTTTAACAAATCTGTCATAGGATTCCTCAACCGTCTGAGAATGTACAGCTCTGAGATCACAGTAACGGTCAATTAAATAGCCCCCTAATCCAGAGGGCAGTCAGGAAAAGGCATGGGGTCACTCTGGACTAAGAATTTATTTTGGAAGAACCTGTGAATGGACATTTGGGAACCCAAAATGTACTGGTTAAAAATGAAGACCAAGAAAACTATTAACTCAAAACACAGGGCACACAAAGGTGGGGCAAAAACCCCAGTAAATTTGCCAGTGATTAAATACAAACCCCTCCCAGGAGCCCCATGTCAGAAGCCACTCAGTTGTGGAACTGGGGCTCATTAACCACCACCTAGCAGGTTCCTCTTCCTTTTCTCCAATGGTGGAGCTATGACTGAAGAGACAGAAACAGATACACATTTCATTGAGAGCATTCCTTAAGGGCCAGCTGTGTTCTAAGCATGAGAAGTGACTCAGAAACAAAGGTGGAAGGGAAACTTGGCCTTAGCCAGTGGCTACCTCACAGTCCAGTTGGGTGGGGGAAGGAGGCAGACACAATTCAATAATCAAACAAAAGATCATCAGAACCAATGTCAACAAAAGTACTATAAGATGCTATGGGTAAAGCAGTTTCTGATGGCAGCAAACAAATGCTTCTCTTCATGGTGTAGACGGTGAACAAGCAAGACATGAGAGGGGTGTACACAAGTATCTGGACTAGAGATTGATCCAGCTGGGGCTAAGCTGTATACACATCATCTGAGGGCAGGCTCAGCCACAGAGCTCAGAAAAAACAGAGTGAGGACAGAGCTGAAGAGTTTTATTATTTTATTTGGTTTTTCAAGACAAGATTTAAAAAACCCTGTTTCTGGCTGTCCTGGAACTCACTCTGTAGACCAGGCTGGCCTCAGACTCAGAGATCTGCCTGCCTCTGCCTCCTGAGTACTTGGATCAAAGGTGTGCACCACTATGCCTGGCTTCCTGGAAGAATCTTAGACATAACTACTATTTTATAATCTGGAGTCAGAAACTTCAAAATTGGAGAATACCTTGACATTGGAAGGAAAGGATCAGTGGGTTTCATTTTGTTTTGATTTTATCTATCTATCTATCTATCTATCTATCTATCTATCTATCTATCTATCTATTGGTGGCTTTGGATTTCTAGAACGATTATGAGAGAAGTACAGAGCTCTCTTCCACCTCTCATCCCCCGTCACTCCCTCGTGGATTCACGTTGTGCACTTGTTACAGGAATAGCCAATATCAACACACTAGTGTCCCTCATTTTCCTGAAAGTTCCATTCTGGTTTCTACCTTCTACAGGTTTTGACAAATGTTTTATGCCATGCAGGTGCCTACCATGGTAGTGTCATGCAGAATAGTTTCAGTATCCTGACAAATCCTGGCATTCCGCTATTCATACACACACACACACACACACACACCTCTGGAAGCATGGCCATCACCTCACTGTCTATTCTGCATCCAGTTTTATCTTCCCCTGAGGTAGCTGGAACAGTGCTACAGGGAGCTCTGGGAGGCTTAGCCTTTTTTAGATGGCCAGCTGGCCCGACAGCTTCCAGTAATCCTCTCACTATATTAGATGGGAACATTTGTGACTCACCTGAAGGATAGGAAGTTAGGGACTCAGTATCAAAAAGAACTTCATAAGGAATTCTGGGAAATTAAGGTCTACCCACAAACTGCTCTTCCTGTTTAATGATGCCGGGCCTTAGTACTTCCCAAGGGCATCATCTTGTTGTTGTGAGTGATGCTGTGGTAGCAGACAGGCCTAGCTCAAGTCCAGACCCTGTGCAAGCTGGTCTTGGGATCTCTGTGGTTCCTAATGTATTTTGGGAACATGATTCTATTCCTCAAACGAGTGCTGTAGGGCCTAACTGAGACAAGATGTGTGAAAAGGTTCACATGGCGCCTGGCACGGCGCAGCACTCCAAAGATGGTAGCTATTAACGCTCCTGATCCCAGGAAACTCTGTCAATGAAGTAACATTAAATTTAGCCAAGTGAAATGCAGTATTTAATCACTGCTTAAAGGCGAAACACTATAATTGCTAGGATATGTTTCCTGATATAATTTATGAAATCTATGAGTTCAAAATTCAGTGACCATGCATGTCTTCAGCTGGAACTAGGAGGTATAAAAGCATTCTGGTATCTCTGTGGCTCTAGCCAGGCTTTCCTGCCTAATTCAACAGGCGACAGCACAGTACAGAGCTGGACTTCCTTAGAGACTAACACCACTAAGAACAAGTTACCTCTGAACTGTCACCAGGGAAGAGCACAATGAAAAGCTTTCATCTCAAGGACTTGAAAGTTGTGCGTGCCTGAGCTCTGAGCTCAGTACAGAGAACAATCCTAAAGGCTCGCAGGTTCCTAGGAGTTTCTAAGTTCTTCCAATGAGACAAAAGCCTTCCTCGGTGTGGAAGCTCCATGGTTCACTTGTTTTATAACTCTGAGTCTGCAGGATCCAGAGGCAGTCTTGGCACAGGATTTTCGATTCTCTCCTGTAATAGGTAATTCTAGCTTTGGTTGAGTTCCACTAAAAGCTCTCTCTTTAAATAGGTTCTAACTCAAAGAGACAATGAAAAGAAGAATTAAAAAGAATCCATTCTCTTGGGAACATGCTAGAGATCTTCAAAACACACTCGATACCAGAATACCAGGAGTTCTAAATTCTGTGGATTTGTGAAACTGTACATTGTTAAGTTTCTATTTTAGGTACCACAAAAAGTTATTCCATAATCTTGCAATTCTTCACCTTTCTCCTATTCATGCCCCACCCCCATGCCAGCCACGGACAAGCCATTCTTGCTGGATTTTATCTTTTCCATAACACTATGAAGTTAGAATAAATGTCATCTTTGAAGCTGCCTTTTTTTTTTTTTTTTTTTTGCCGAACAGAATATATTTGTTTCATTTCTCACCTCTTTGCAAGGCCTAACGGTACATTTCTTTGTTAGTGCTGGGTAATATTCCTTCACATGGACAGACCCCACTGCATTTGTCCATTCATTTATTTATTTAAATACAATTTGGTTGCCTTTAAGTTTGCCGACAATGAATAAAGTTGCCTTAAACATCTGTGTTCAGGTTTTTAGGTGGACGTAAATACCAACTAGCATGATTGCTCGGTTACACAATAAGACCACATCAAATTCTGTAAGAAACTGTCAGACTGTCTTCCCACATAGTCATACATCTGATAGTCCCAACAGCCGAGAGTGCATTTCTGTTGTTCCACATTCTCCTCAGCATTCGATGGTATCCACGACCCAGATTTTGGCTTCCCAATAGATACTCAGCGACGCCTCCCTGTGGTTTCGCTTTATATTTCCCTGGTGCTAAAGGTCCAGAAAACCTTTCCATGTACTTATTTGTCTTTCGTCATTTCTGTCATTTCTTTCTCCGTCTCTCTGGCTGCTCACATCCTTAGCCTATTTTTAAGGTTGTCTGCTGTCCGGTCAATTTTTAAGAGTCTTTGTACATTTTGTAGAGTTGTCATCTACCAACTACTTTCACAAATGTCTCCCCCAATGTGTGACTCATCTTCCTATTGCCTTGGGCCACAGAACAGGAAGGTATGGTACGGAAGGTCACAGTCAGACTACATTTGCTTCTGTGTTACCTTCTAGGACTTTCTGGTTTGGGGTTTTATAATTAGCTTTCATCCACTTTTTGTTCATTTTTGTCTAGGGTTCATTTTTCTACAATGTGGATACCCCGTTGTCCCAGATCTATTGATGAAGACAATGTTCTTTTACTCCACTGTATTTTTTTCACTTCTTGGTCAAAGATCAGTTTGCTGTATCTATGTGGCTCTATCTGGGCTATGGTCTGCCACACGGCTATCTCTTTTCCCCATTGCTACAGTGTCATGATTATTGTAACTGCATAGTTAAGTCTTAAAGTCAAACAGGGCCAGTCCTCAAACTCAGTTCTTCTCCTTCATTTCCAGGTCTTTGTCTCTGTATTTAAACTTTGAAGTAGTTTGCCAGCTCTACAAACTATCTAACAGCCAATGTCTGGGCATATAGCTCAAGTTAGGAAGCACTCATATCTTTTTAAAAATAGTTAGTCAGTTGTGTGTTTGCCTGCATTTATATGTGTACACCGTGTATGTGCCTGGAACCTGCAGAGGTTAATTGAGTCAGATTCTGGAGTTACAGGTGGTTGTGAGCTGCCATGTGGGTATGGAGAACCAAACTCAGATCCTCTGTAAGAGCAACAAGTGCTCTTAACTGCTGAGCCACCTCTCCAGCCTTCAAGAGCTGACATCTTAACAACACAGGATCATTTTATTTGTGAACATGGAATCCTGTCCATTGATTTAGTCCCTCTTTGATTTCTTTTGTCAGAGTCTTATATCATATATGTATTTTGTTGGATTTATACATAAGCATTTCATTGTAGAGACACTAATGTAAATGACAGTGCCTGTAATTCCAAATTCTATTTGTTCCTTGTTGGCATGCAAGAAATTGACTAAATATTAATGCTATGCCACAATCTTGTGATAACTGCTACTTGGTTATAAAATATTTTCATTCCTGTATAAAAGTAAAAGGGAGAAATATGAAGTCATGAATTAAAGAGTAAATGTCCTAATATTTTCTTTCTAATTTCTGCTCTGGAGACCACTGGTTTTGTTTGTTTTGTTTTTATTTTAGAGTCCTAAACTATTGTTGTCTTAACTATCAGGCCAAATTCAAGCTGGATGGGTTGATTTGTGCTCAATGGTAAATATTTTCCTATTAAGTTCATCTTAACGATTAAGTCACTGCTCTGTGAGGACAGGCAGTGATAGAGACTGCTTACTAAGTGCAAATCTTCTTTGACAACTAACTTCACTGAGAGTAAACTGGATATACTCAGAATAGACCAGGAATGGGGTAAGAAGGTCAGAGAGGAGAACATGCCAGGTCTGTGCCTTCACGCTAGGTTTCTTCAGCCATTTTTGTAGTTTTTACCTAATACCAGACCAGGCATCAGAGCAGTGCAGGTGCTTGAAAACCTTCAGCACTTTGGTGTCTCCCAGAACACTGTAGATGCTTCCTGTCTTCACGGGTGTTCATCTGCCTATCCCTGCCTGGTTGATGGTAGCATAAGGCCCTGAATGTCTCTCTTCTTCACTGCCAACTTTGGCACAGTGCCAGCTACACAGCAAGTGTCCAATCTATGTTTAACTAAGCACCAAGATTTAGAACTAACAACAGTCTCTGTAAAGACTTGGGAGTTGCTGACCAGAGCCCCAGTGGTGGGGATTCTTGACAAGAGATAGCTGTGTATCCTCCATACTGCCTGGAACATGATAGGTGCTTTAAAATATCTTGAATCAACAACTGGGTTCTAAAACAATTATAACTAAAATGGTAGATGGAAAAGTAGTGGAAGCAATTGGGATAAAAACAAAAGCTGCAGGAGGCCAGGAATATACCTGTGTGGCTCTGGTGACCAGGCTAACTCAAGGGTTAGGAACGTGCATGTCACTTTGGGGTCTGGGAGTCAAGTTGTTGATCTAGTCCTATAGCTCACACTGTCTATCTACAAGAATTGTATTTTAAGAGCCTAACCAAGGAAACTGGCATTTGTGAAACACAAGTTTCTTTCCTTGTGGAGCTAAGGATTAAACTCAGGACCTTGTAGGTGTCCGGTCAAATCCTCTCACAGACCACGGGTTTATCACCTCCTTAATTTCAGAGACCCCTTGTCCCTTTATCCTTTTGCTCAGCGTTTTGTCAAACACCTCAAACAGCAGTGACGATTTCTCCCTCAGGGAAGCTAGACAGCAGAAATAGCCTGGCAATGGGCATGAGTGTCACCGTTGGCCATTGGCCACTGGCCGGCTGCTGCTGTGCTTTACTCCTGTGTGGCCTTTGAAAGTTCCTTCAGCAATCTGGGTACTGTCTCAGGGTTGAAAGAAATGGTATGTGTCAACACTTGACACCACACTGTTTATTTATTCACCCATCAAAGTCCAATCGAGTGCTTACCTGGCACACCCCCTGTTGCAGGCCCTGAGTGTAGAATGAGTCAGGACAGGATTGAGCCTAGGATGTCCCTGAGTCAGGACAGGACTGTAGTTCCTAAGGGACTTTAGCCTACTGAGGGCTGGTTCCACACAGGCCCTATGACCTTATGTCACAGAGCCACTGGGTCTCAGGATGAGAAGGTTCTCCTGAGGAGATGGTTGGGGATAGCTGAGATGAAGCAGGGAGTGAGGCAAGGGCCAGATTGTGTGGACCTTTAGAGTCACTCAAAGGTAGGGGCTTCAGAGTCGTATGTGGTGAGTGCTGCATAGAGAGGATAAAGGACAGATTATAATGCTGGCTTCCAGGTTGTGAGGCTCAGAGGATGGGCAGAGGCTGCACAGAGAAGGGGAGGGGAGATAGCACATAGCACAGTTGGTATAGCGCTTGCTTTGCAAGCATGGGAATCTGAGTTTGATTCTTAGAACTCATGTTAACAAGCGAGGCACTGTGCTGTGCATGTGTAATCCCAATGCTGGGAAGGCTGAGAAAATCCCTGGGGCTCATTCACTAGCAAGCTGGCTACTTGGCAAGTTCCAGGCCATATACCCTGTATTTTTAATAATTGATGATGATGATGACAACATGGACAGCATCTGAGGACTGATACCTAAGGATTTCCTTGGACTCCACATGCAAGCACATATATGTGCACACATAACTCAACTACCTACACAAAAAAAAGTACACAGAAGAGACCAAGTTTGTTACTTTGTGACAAAGGAAAGGGTGAAAGGGGGGCTAGAAAATCCTGAATTTAGATAAATACCTTTAAAGTCTGAAATATGTCATACAAGACAAGAAGGGTGAACTCGCAACCTCACCAATCTGGACCTCAGACTGGGAGGCACAGGAAGGTGTCTCCCACATCCATTTACCCCACGAGAAGGAAGCACAGACTGGGGAGACACAGAGCTGCACTCTTGCCTTGAAGGGCTGCACTCCTCCTAGACACTTGCCAAGTAGAGTGGTGGGAGAGTAGCAAGAAAGATCCGAAAGGACAGAACCACAGGAAGCAAAGACTCAGCAGTTAAGGCTAGGATGCTGGTTCACTTAACCCACTTTGACCCACTCAGTCATAGCAAGAGACTGCCTATAGCTCACACTACGGCAGGCACTGTCAACAGGACTTGGTGGCAGAAAGCTCGAGCAAGGTCAGAGGTATGGAATGGGAGGGGCCAACGGGCACCACTGACTTGTCACTTTGACACAGCTGCTGAGGCAAGCGCTTCTGTCAGACCCAGCTCTAAAAGTCAAGGCCACTGATGAAGTCAGTTTGAGCTTTGATCGTTCCGAAACCCAGCTGCTTTAGTAGAACATCTGACAAGAACCAAACAGCCCAGCCAAGGCTGGAAGGCCACCAGATTCAAGGCAGCTATCTCCCAAGAGTATCTGGGTAACAGAGATACCTGGGTAACAGAGAATACCTACACCCCAAAAGTCAATCAGTCCAGCCTAAAACCAAAACAACCCACTAATCTTCCTTTCCTACTAAGATTCCACACTCATCCGACAGAGTAGAGCATCTGAGTGTACCACCATAAAAATAGTTTAAAAATGAAAGTAAATATTAGCAAAAGTCCATCTGAACTCACTCTGGGTTTATCATTTTCTAGAGTAACCTCCCATAAGAAAAAAGAATTACTAACCTTAAAACAAAAAATTAGTGGGGGCTCGAGAGATGGCTCAGTGGTTAAGAGCATTGGCTGCTTTTCCACTGGACTGGGGTTCACTTCCCAGCACCCACATGGCAGCTCACAACTCCAATTCCAGTGGATCTGACTCTCGGACACAGACATGCAGGTAAAACACTAACATACATAAAGTTTTTTTAAAACATTTTTTAAAAGATCTATTTAATTTTATGTGCACGAGTGTTTTGCCTGTCTGTATGCACACCAGGTACTTCCCTGGTGTTGAGGAGGCCAGAAGAGGGCAGTGGATCCCTTGGAACTGGAGTTATAGAGTTATGAGCTTCTGTGTGGGTGCTAGGTATTGAACCTTGGTCTTCTGTAAGAGCAGCAAGTGTTCTTAATGACTGAACCATCTCTCCAGTTCCAAGAATTACTTTCTTCTTTTAGAGAGATTTTTTTTATATACTATATGAATTCAGCCACATAAACCTGTTTCCTGTCATATTATTCCCATGATTAAACTTTAGGAAATTCATTTTGATCCAGGCACGGTTATGATTAGGATTATCTCAGGTTAGACACTGGCGCAAGAGTTCAAACATCCGCGCAAATGATGGCTGACTGTCGTCCTCCGCTCCTTTGGTTGTTCTCAGCAAATGGTACTGGCTGTTGGCACTTAATGGCCATTGGAAAAGAACAGTTCAATAGTCTTTTTCTTTGTCATTTGCAGTGATTTTTTTTACATGGTAGTCAAGCCTACGGTGAAACCTCAATTAGTAAATGAATGGATGAGTCCAGCGCTGCTGCTAAATTTAATAACAGCTACACCACGCTGTGTGAGAACTAACAGTTATACACAGCAACCACGCTCTTCTATCTGACAGCTCCAGTCTTACTCATTTCATTCTTGTACACCTGTGTAACTATGCATTGGACCATGACTGCACCTGTAGAATAGAATGAGCAGCCATGTCTGGGCTGTTTCTCTTTCCACACAGAAGCAGTACAACTTTCTAGTCAGCTTTGAGCATGACGATGTAGTTGCCATGGCAACCAGAACAACCATTTTATTCTCCTAGACCTATCAGGGCAAATGTTTCCATGGGCACAACAAGCTCCGCAGACATATCAGGATTACGGATGCACCAATGACAGAAAAGTACAGCAGGGGGCTGCTCAGAACAGAAAGGCTCAGACTTTGCAGCAGCATGGGGGTGGTGGGAGTTGGGGTGACAGAGCTGGAGACCCTCTGGATACAAGAAGACCTCTGCATGCAATACCACTCTGATTACTAGGAGACCTCTGCAGCCTGGTGTGATGGCTATGGCGTGAAATTCAGCCTCCAATCCATCCAACCAAGCAACCAAAAACTAAAACCAACACACACACACACACACACACACACACACACAAAAGAATTAAGATTTTTAAAAGGACAATTTCTTCTCTAAGAACCTACACACACACACACACACACACACACACACACACACACACACACACA
>NW_021621185.1:18355540-18356189 GCF_004785775.1 Grammomys surdaster
ACACACACACACACACACACACACACACACACACACACACACACACACAATCCTTGCCTAGAAGCAGGTAGAAATGCTACACTTATGTTCTTTATGCTTCTGACATACTATCCAGAAGAAAGCGGTGGGGAAGGCTGAGGCTTGGAAGGGTACTAACTTAGACCCTGATTTTGATTCTTTTGCTACATCACCTTGGCAATTTATCGAAACATTCTGAAACTTAAGTTTCCACATCCGTCAAGGGGGCTACACCTGCAGTTCTGAGGGAGCCATAAAATTAAATGATACCTGCCAAAGATCAGGTCTCCAATAGCAATTAGCATTAGGATAAGGCTAGCCCATGACCTGGAATCCATTACCTTATCTTTGAAATGTAAGAAAACAACCTAAAATGATGTCAGTAAAGGAAAATGAATGACAGAGTAGGAAAAGAAGACAATGTCAAACTACAAAAATAGAACCTGCTACTCAAAAGGAAAAGGGCTTAACGCATGCGGCAGGAAGGTGTTCTCGCTCCAGAGTCAGGGGAGGAAGACTTACCCGTTCAGTGCTCCCTGAGTTGGACCTATACCATCTTTACAATCTTGTAGGCATGACATACTACACACACACACACACACACACACACACACACACACACACACACACA
>NW_021621185.1:18356199-18359978 GCF_004785775.1 Grammomys surdaster
ACACACACACACACACACACACACACACACACACACACACACACACACAATCTAGAAGTCAAAGACAGACAGAGCAAAGATAACAAAGTGACCTATAGTAAGGTTGTAAGTAATAATGTGTTTTCTTCTTTTGAATTTCGGTCATTTCTGAGAGTTCTCCATAAATAACGCTTTAAAGTGGTGACAACGCTGAGGGGACAAGCCCTGGCCACATGGCCAGTCTAGCTGAGGAAGGACTCCCCATTTCCTAGGTCCCCTGTCTGCATTAATTGCTCAGGCAATTGAACAGGCCAGGGGCTCATTCTCTATAAATCACTGGGGGAGAGAATCAGCACTGAGAAAGCAGTGCATGGAAAAGGAGGAAGAGAAAGAAGCCTGCTAACTTTAGGGGAGAGGAAATTGACTTGTGGGTCCTTGCTGTCCACTTAGACCCTGTTCCCATGCATTCCTAGGTTACCAGCAACTAGCCCAAGAGTCAGCATAAAAAGTAAACTCTCCCCAACCCCCCGCTTGCTACTGTCTTACCTTCATACTGTAGCCTCCTATAAAAAACTGGTCAGCATGAGTGTGTGCTTTAGGCAAGTTATAATTTTTTTTTTTTACAACCTATTAAAGCCTCAAGCAGGAAGTTGGACAACACTTCCTACAGAATCAGCTTGTGTGTTTTCTTTTTTTCATATTTTATTGGTTATTCTATTTATTTACATTTCAAATGCTATCCCCCTTCCTGATTTCCCCTCCACAAACCCCTATCCCCTTCCCTCACCCCTTGCCTCTATGAGGGTGTTCCTCCACCCACCCATCCATTCCCTCCTCACTGCCCTGGCATTCCCCTATGCTGGGGCATCGAGCCTCCACTGGACCAAGGGGCTCTCCTCCCACTGATGCCAGATGAGGCCATCCTCTTCTACATATGTAGCTGGAGCCATGGGTCCCTCCATGTGTACTCTGTGGTTGGTGGTTTAGTCCCTGGGAGCTCTGGGCGGGGGGGTCTGGTTGGTTGATATTGTTGTTCTTCCTGTGGGGTTGCAATCCTCTTCAGCTCCTTCAGTCCTTCCCCTAACTCCTCCACTGGGGACCCCACTTGCTTTTGATGACAGAGAATAAGAGATAAGGACAGGGATAACACGAGCTGCGACATAGCTTAAGGGTAAGTTTGGCAAGAGTTCTGTAGGAAGGTTTCTTCTGTTTGACTCAGAGACAGAGGGCAGAAGGAGGAGCTGCCTGTTTGAGTTCCAGAAAAATACCCCCCCCACACACACACACATTAAGGAAAGACAAAAGATGGCCAACCGGATACACTATAGTTAGTGTAGTTGGTATAAGTAGTGCTTGACACGGGTTTTTCCTGTGAGGGTCACAGTGGTTGAGCAGAATGTACTCTAATACAAGGTAGTAAGGATTAACTACTGCCGGGTGACATCACGCCTTCTCTGACGTCACAGTGCAGGAATCCATCACTTCCCACTCTCGTTTTCTTTCTCAAGGAATCACTAATACATCTAAATAACCAATCAAAGCAAAGGCTGTGGCAAACCACCCTGTGGCCCTACTCTCTTTCATCCCACATCAGAGCAACTCTCCTGCCTGGGATACCAGCTAGAACCCTGGAGACCAGGCGGGGATCTGTGCAAACCCCAGAGATACCTTAGCATTCTCTTCTCCACAGCCTATGAGTGACAGGCTGAGAAGCCTTGATACCTTTGAGGGGGAGACATCACTGAGCACATCCAATTATGCCACTAGACTCGGTGTTTGTTGAGCGCAACATGATTTACAGCATCAGCTGTCAATCACTGAGTGCCTGCTGGGTTTAGGGAGCATATCAAAACTTTCATTTAACCTTCATTCTCTGCTTTTCACTACAGCTCGGTAACTCGATGTGCCTGAGACTGGGAATGAGAAGGCTGAGGCTCTCGATAACTTCCTGAACCTCAGTTTCCCCATCTGTCAAGTGGATGTGACAACATCTGTCACTCACCCTGGAATTTGTGTGCATTCAGTGAAGAGGAGACAGGAAACAATCTTCAGAGTTAAGCATTATGCAAACACGTGACATTAAGAACATTCTGGAGCCGGGCTCTGTCCCACATTCTGACATGCTCTGAGTAGTCAGCATGGATGAAAACGGTGGGCTTTCCACAGGTGCCCTGGTCTCTCTGTTTGGTAACTGAGTGGGAGGTTTGGTTTTATTATCAGCTGACCGATGACTTAACTATGACTTGCTAAGTTTTGTCACTAGGACATGCAGAGTTGGGAGGCAGTTATGAAACATTTCAAAATCTAATTCTCCAAGCTTGTGGTAAGACGGGGAGCACCGAGCTTGCCTGCGTGGAGCATGGTGAGGAGTCACGGGGCCATCCTTTCTTATCTTCTAGATTACAACTACACTACCCAATCACCACTTTGTTTTGTATTCAGACTAGAGTCTAATCACTGCTCAACTTTTTCCTTAAGGACAGAATTGACTCAGCTAACTCTGAGCGAGGATAAGGAGGGGCCAGCAGAGAACACTCAGCGTTAGAATGCTGCTTCCAAACAACCCCACAAGGCTTTTTATTTAACATGGAGGACAAATGAAAAGGCAAAGCGAGGGGATGACTCTGAGTGAAACAAACGATGCTTATCTGCACGGTTACAAAGACTCCACAACGACAGATGAGACTCTAACACACTGCTAAGGCCGGCTGAAATCATCTTGGAAGCACTGTTTAATTACTCACTCTTTACAAAGTGATTCCTGAGCCTCAGAGACACTCCCTAGATTGGAAGATCTCAGATAATAGGATTTTTTCCAGGAAGAGAGCCATAGGCTCGATGTGTTCCCAACTGTGGAGGGCAGAAGGCAGTACTATCAGCCGTTCATAGTTAATTCTGAGCAAACACAGTGTGGCTTCATTTTGCTTTCCAGCCAATGCTATTAAAATAGAAGCCAATGCTTTCCTCAGCTATTCTCCACTGTTTTCTAAAATAGCACATTTGCCGGTTCTGTGCTTGGAATATGTGAATGTCAATGCCATTTGCAGCAAACTGATGCTTTCCATACCAATCCCCAGGGAGGCCACACCTCCCCTGACCTGTGCTGGCCTCTACCCATCATTACACTGGCAAAGGGACAGACTGCCACTTTGGTAAACCAGGAACTAAATTGCTTACTGCTGTTTCTTGCTTGTCTTTCCTGCTTTCTCCTGTTCCTGGCTTGGAAAGGCAAGTTGCCATGAATCCCGCGACCTTGGGGACCTGAATGCCACCAACCAAAACAGGGACATAAGAGAGATGGTTTGTTAGCAAAGCTTCGTAGTGAAAATCAGCCTCAGTAACAGTTTCAAGGTAGCCTTGAGACCACTTAGAGGACTCCATAAAGCTGTGGGCAGACTGCTGTTCTACAGAACCAACGCATTGAAAATAACAATGACGCGTAAGCTATTGAAGTTTATAAGGCAGAAAGCAAATACACCATTATCATGGTCCTCCATAAACTGATCCACTTCCAATCACTTTCCAATCATGCTTTTCTAGTTTGATTATTTTGAAAGAAAGACCATGCCTCTCCTGCAAGTATGTTCTAATGAGACCCATCAGGCTGGGCATGGTAGCACACACCTTTAACCCCAGCACTGGGAAGGCAGAGGCATGCAGATCTCTGTGAATCCAAGGCCAACCTGGTCTATACAGCAAGTTCTAAGCCAGGCAGAGCTACACAGTGAGACCCTATCTCAATATGAGAGAGAGAGAGAGAGAGAGAGAGAGAGAGAGAGAGAGAGAGAGAGAGAGAGACT
>NW_021621185.1:18360078-18400017 GCF_004785775.1 Grammomys surdaster
GAGAGAGAGAGAGAGAGAGAGAGAGAGAGAGAGAGAGACTAAAGAAGCAGAAAAGTTCAATCTTATTTCTTTCATAATTGATGGTCAGAAATCTTTAACTAAAAATTGTAAAAACAATGTAAAAAGATATAAGAATTTTCCACAGCCTAGAAACCATGGCTGGGTCACAAAACTTCCTGGAAACTTTCCTTGTTCTAAGCATTTATTTGCTAAAGATGCTGAGGGAACAGACAAAAATGACAGAGAGACAGAGAAAGGGAGAGAGAAGTAGAAAGAGTCAAAAAGAGACAGACATATATATATATATATATATGTATGTGTGTGTATATATATATATATATATATATATATATGGAGAGAAATAGATAGATGATTGATAGATAATAGATAATTAGATGATAGAGAAAGAGAGATATAAAGATAGATGATTGATAGATAATAGATAAATAAGATAGATAATGAATGGATGGATAGATGAGCCATCAGATTACCAAGATAGATAGATAGATAGATAGATAGATAGATAGATAGATAGATAGATAGGCCATCAGATTACCAAGGCACTCTATGCTAAGGGTTCCTATATACCACTCCAGCACTGCCTGGCAGTAGTCCTATGAGGAAAGGAATGGCTAGCAGTATTCCACAAGTGGGAAATTTTCAGGTCCAAGAGTGTAAAACAACCATCAAAGGTCATCATGCAACCAGGAGTCTTGAAGTTCTTGTTTCTTCTACTATTCTGCACTGATTCTATTTAGCTCTCTGTTTCAATAACCTGTTACATAGTGCAAATAACATTGGGGGCATTTATTAATCAAGCCTCTTGCCCTTTGTAAACCAGTAGGTAGAGCCTTTAAAAAGGGATTATTAAAGTATTACACTAATGAATACTCTATCGACAAGAATTCTATTTCTATATTTCAAGGCTGTTCAATATTTAATAATTTTCCTGAAAATGCAAATAATTTTTCTCTATTATAAAGACACAAGGAATTCTGAAAAGTATCAAGCTCTATAGTTGCTTTACCCAGCAATAAATATAATCAGCATTAGGCAAATTTATATTCATTTATACAACATATACTTTACATATTATTTTGTGTTACACAAAATCATTACTCTTCACAAACTTAATTTTCAATGATTTAAAAACACACCTTCACATTTATAGGATGTCACTTCTTCCTAAACCCACAGGTCGCTCACTTCTCACATCTGTAAATAGTGTGGCAATGAGCACACTTGGAGGAGAAGCTGCTGAACCACAGGAGAAGCACCTTCTGCCAATTTGCTCTCCCTCGGGAGTACCTGTCACTTAACTCCCACCTGAAGAGCACCCAGGTCTGTCTCCTTCGCCTAATAGTAGCCTTATGCTTTAGTCCTTGCCAATCTGATAGGTGAAATGGGATGTATGTTATGATTTGCACTACTCCAATTTGGTGAGGTTGTATGTATTTCACGGTTCTTACTTCTTTAGTGTGCATGGTCTATTATTAAAGCAAGCAAAGGGTTCTAACTGAGAACTCATCTCGTGTTCTTGATGGTCATTACCCACCACAAATATTCAAGCCAGGAATTTAAGCCTCATGAGGCAGCTGAAGGCTCTGCATAGAGAACCCTGTCACAGGCTTCTGTGTAATAGTCTCAGGACATCCTTACCAAAGGGACGCGGTGTGTGGCTCTTGGGTGGCACATCTTCCTCCTGCTAAAGAAGGTAGCCAGGCAGACCTGAGCAAGATGGAGGGTGATGTCATGTAGATCTACCCCTTTTGTGATTAGGTACATCCTGACCAGACAGACAAGTAGTTAGCTAGATGTGAAGTAACCAAGGAAACCATGCCTGTATTTTGGTAGCTTGTCTCCTGGTGGTTAAAATGTCCCCATTGTGGCTTGGTATCCTTGAAGCTAAGGTTCGGTTCTTTCAGTCGTATTAGAAATGATGGTGACAAAGCGTTTTCCTAATCTCTACAAATGCCACAGAGAAACATTCTGATAAGCAATCAAGGAAAAACTGCAGGGATACCTAGGGACCAGAGCATGTACAGTAGAGTCAGATGAACCAAGTGGTACCCAAGGGGAGGAATTCAATGCTTTAATCAGAAGACAGAGGAACTGTGAGAAACCTCTTAAAAATCATATCGCAGAGCCAAATGGGCTTGCCACTTCCTCTTGAGCACAGCCTGCTCCAATCTCTCTCTAGGGTGCACTGTGCTTTGCTTTCAATGAGTAAAATTCTGCCTAAACTTTATCTCCAGGCTGCATTCCTTCCTTCGAGAAGGCAGGAAGCAGGAGAAACCTCCAGTGGGGAGCAACACAACCTTTGGGGTGATTCAGCAGGTGACCCAGGCTGCCTGTCTTCAGGATCAGAGCATCTATTGAACCAAGCTGCTCCACACAGTTCTGTTTAGTCCAAGAGCAGGATGTAATCCTCCAACTTCTCTTGCTGGACTTTGAAATGGAAATGAGGAGATTGGTCAGTAGCAGGGGACCCAAGGAGAAAGCAATACAAAGACATCAAAGGGACTTATACAGATGGCAGAGGTTTAGCATCTAGAGCACAGCTTCCTGCTTCTGGTGGAGATAACTTCCTTATGCTGCACCTTTACAGCATTCTTTCTGATCCCAAGCTCTGCTTCTCTCCCAGGAGGCCAGTAAGTGCCTTTCAAGACTTGAGTTGGCATGAGAAATCTTAAGGTCCAAGGATCTTGGGGTTTGTTTTGATAAGTTTGTGTTGCTCATGCCCTGGACTGCAAATCTCTCCTTTAGACTATCAAAAGCACACACTCCTGCACTCCAAGAGCCTGAGTGAAGAGCAGACCTCAGATGCTGCCCCCTGAGATAGCCCAGGCCACAAGCTACATTCCCACCCTATCCCCATTTTAATGATAGACCATGCACACTAAAGAAGTAAGAACCGTGAAATACATACAACCTCACCAAATTGGAGTAGTGCAAATCATAACATACATCCCATTTCACCTATCAGATTGGCAAGGACTAAAGCATAAGGCTACTATTAGGTGAAGCAAACAGACCTGGGTGCTCTTCAGGTTGGAGTTAAGTGACAGGTACTCCCGAGGGAGAGCGAATTGGCAGAAGGTGCTTCTCCTGTGGTTCAGCAGCTTCTCCTCCAAGCATACTCTGACTTTTCTCCTGACTTCTCTGTTGTTTTTCTAACCTATAGGTATATTAAACATCAACTTTTGTGCTGTGTGAATATCTGTAATTTATACATAAAGAAAGTTTTTCTTCTTTCTTGGGACCAGTGTTTTACACACCTAAAGGAGATGACTGCTCTGAGAGATGGCTTACTGCTCTATGCAACAAACAATACAAGAACAGCTTCTAAAAGCACTCACAGGTTCTACATAGAACCTGTTTGCAGCAAAAGAGTGAGAAGATAAAACAGTCTTCTAAGTGATTTAGAAGACAGCGGGCAATCGAATTCACAGCTCCCAGCAGCTTTACCCATCTCCACAGTGTCTTCTCTGAACTCCTGAATTTCCTTAACACCTTTCCTTTTTAAATGAAGTGGGGGTAGAGTAGGAGTGTATTGTTCTGTACGTGTGAGTGTGCATGTGTGTGTGTGTACATGCATGCACAGATACATGGGCTTGTGTGTATGTTCACAGAAGAAACCCTAGCTAGGTGACAAGACATCCTGATACATATAAAATGCCAGGAAAATTGTCCGTGTCCTTTCCACAATGTCGTATTTCATATCGTTGTTTGTTACTTAGAGTTGTGTGGGGTGCACGTGTGTGCTGGAATGCTAAGGGGCACATGATAAGGGGGTCAGTGAAAAAGGCCCACGATGGAAATGAGGGAGCTGTCACTGGTTCTAGAGGTATAGAATGCCTCTTGAGACTGTGATGGCCTGATTGTCGCAAGGCTTAATGCTTTGTTGTGGCTTTGCAGATTATAGGTGCTTCCGAATGTGCGATTTAACCCCTCTGCCAAGTGGCTTTTTCTCTGAAAAGCCACCTTCACATTTTCTTCCGTAGTGATTGTACATCTTTTACAAAACTGCCCTTAAAAATCCCAGAGAGAAAACGCCATTTGAAGAAAAACAAAAATAAGGAGAAATACATAATTTATTTTTACACAGGATCTCATAAAGTTTGATCAAATGTTCTCTCTTATGATGAAAATCTACTCTGTAAAGGGAAGCTAATTAGACCACATGCGTCATGGCAGATAAATCACAATTTACTCAGCCGCATCCCTGGGCCTCTTCGAGCCAGACTGGTCCTGCAAGAAGTAGGTGTAAGTGATGTAGACACAGGCAAGAGGGATTGGACGGGGATGGGGACGGGGACGGGGACGGGGACGCAACGCGGGATCAGGAGGGCAGGGGACAGGTCCCAGTGGTTTGGGTTTTCTCTTTTAAAATCTTTATAAGGTTTTTATTTCTCTAAGGTTGGTATAATGCTATCTCCTTTTTATTTTGTCTTATAAATAGCTTTTATTTATATATTTAATTTAAATTTTTCATACATGGCTAAGCAGGGTGGTACAGCATTTCATCCCACCATTTAGGAAGCAGAGGCAGGTGCATCTCTGTGAGTTTGAAGCCAGCCTGGCTTACACAGTGAGTTCTAGGCCAGCCAACGCTACATAATAAGACTTGTCTCAATAAATGAATTCATTTTTATATAGCTCTATTTCACACTAAGCACACTCCCCCTCCCACCCTCTCTTCTCTCAGTCCTTTCCCCTCCCGTTTCTCTTCTTTGTTCCTCTGGATGGTTCTGTTTCGCTTTCATTTTGCATACATGCGCACACGATGAACCACAAATGACAGAAATACAATATTTGTCTCTCCGAGACTGGCTTAATTCATGTCACATGACTATCTCTAATGGTTTCCACTTTCCTGCAAATGACATTATTCTATTCTTTATAACTTGAGAAGTCCCACTGTGCAACCATAACTGCATTTTCTGTATCCATTTCTCCAACGGTGGACATCTAGGTTGGTGTCATGGCTATGCTACTGTGATAAACAATATTCAAGTATCTCAGTGACGTGTTGGTGTGGACTCCTTCAGATGATCACCCAGGAGTGAAATAACTGGGTCACAAAACAGAGTTCTACTTTTAGATTTGGGGGTTGCAGTGTTAAGTAACATGGTTGGGTGACGTGACAATTCTGCTTCAGATAGGTGATAATCTGACATGATGACAGGCAAGCTGAGGGGAAAGCCCAGGGGAGAGTGCTTCAGGGAATGTGAAGAGCCTAGAGGGGGTCACTTGCCTAGAGCAGATGAACAGAGTAGGTAACATGGCTGGAAAGGTGATGGGGTAGGCAATGTCTTGCTACAAATTTTCTTTTTAGTTGGAGTGTGGCAGGGGTCATTGCGGAGTAGAGGAAAAAGCAATGTTCCCCAACTTAGGATCTAAAAAGATCCACTGGATACATTGTATGAGAAAGGATGGTGGGCTGAAAGAAGAGGCAGGAGATAGATCAAAGGGGCTGCCGCACATCCCCCTGAAGCACACAGAGGGCACTGTGCATTACAGTGTGAACAAGAAGCAGATCCGAGTTTCCGAGAGCCTGTGATCCTGAGGCTGCTCAGATCAGTTAACACTGCAGCAGCACCTGTGGATTAGCCTCCAAGTTGTTATTTTCTCATGATTAGGTGACAGGTGAGGTGATTTTGCTGTCCCCTTTTCTAAGGGACTTCTGTGTCCACATCACCTAGCACACGGCACTCAGCTTCTTCGAGCACATGCATGGTGGACCCAGTGCTTCGCTGGCTTGCAATGCCTCCTGCCCAGGCCACTTGTTGCAAGAACTTCTCAGCTCATTCTCTTCCTTGCTCTTCAGAGCTCTGCTTGCTTCTTCCATCTCTTGGAGACTGTGACACCAACACCAGGAACACCTAAACATGTTAGCCTGGCAACCATAGCTCCCCATGACCACCTGCCTAGATCCTTCTCTGCCCTCCTTCACAAAGTCCGGAACTGGAAATCTCTGCTCCAACCTTTTGCCCAAATACCCTGATCCATGAAACACTAATCTTTTCCTTGTGAGCCCTCCTTCCTCCCCCACAGTTTATAGAAAGCCTATTCATCCCAAGGTAGGGCCCAGGGCCACCTTTTCACACAGTCTCTGACTCCTGACATATATTTGTGTTCACTCCCACTCTGGGGGAGCAGAGCCACTCTCATAGCTCATACTTTGGAGAAGCCACTGTCCAAAGCTCGAGCAACGCTGGCCCACCTTATACTCCCTCTGCTTCCCAGCACTTCCACTGTCTTCCTCTCTAATAGAAAACTAGCAAGCTCCCCTGAATCTATTCTGTCAACTCACAAGCGTCAGTAGCATTTACTATGTATCCAGACCAGCTTGCTTGGAGTTAGTGCTAGGGCAACCAGCAGGGCTGGCTCGGTGTACTTTGTGGTACAGTGATGGCTACCCAGGGCAGCAAAGGATGTCTAGGAGTCTAGGAGGAATGACGTCTGTAGTCTAGGAGGAATGAACCCTGTGTGTGCAGAGCCACCATGGCAGGAAGGGGATGGGCACCAGGGGCACCAAGGAGAACTTTGGGAGGCCACTAAGTGTCCTTAGGATATGTCGGAATTAGTAACACAAGGAAGAGGAGGGGTGGTGGAGGAAAAGGCACAGCATGTTCGGAGGCAGACAACAAGTTCTGCAGAGGACCTCCAGGCACACTGTGTGCAAGTAGGAGGTGGGTGTGTGAGGAGGAACAACCGGGGTGGCTAGATGTTCGTCTTGTCTTCAAGGGTTCAAGCACAAGGCAGGAAGCACAAGTGAACAGTGAGGCAAAGACAAGGAATGTTATAGGGGTTCTGAGCATCTTCTCAAGCTTTCTGTGGAAAAGCCCCACAAGAACAAGCACCGACCAGCACAAATCATAGGCTGGCCCATGCCGTTGTGTTGCTCCATATTTTCACGAAGTTGGCAATCAAAATCAACCTCATTTTTTTAAATCATATTTGTTCTAATGAGTTGTCTCATTCCCTCCCTCTTTTTATTTTATTTCGTTGAAATTGTCAAGTAAATTTTTCAAATTTTTGAAATTATAGTTACATCATTTCTCTCCCTTCCTTCCAATCCCTCCCATGCACCCTCTTGCTCTCCCTTAAGTTCATGGCCACACATATGCATATACATACATATAAATATATATGTATGCATATACATATATTTATTCCTAAATACATGACTACAGCCTGCTCAAGATTTAGCAGAGCATGAGCACACACATGCAGTTAGGGATGAGCCGTCACAGAAGCAGCCACAATGACACCAACTGGCCTCCCATGACTACGTGACCATGACATACACCACAGCAAGGACAAGACCCAGGGAGAAACCCGCCTTCCAGGAATGAAAGAGACAAGCTGAGGCAATTTGATAGGACACACTAATCACGATAGTCCCTGTGTAAACATGGAAGCATATCATTGAAAGTTTTCAAGTGATAAACTCAAGGTCTTAAAGAAATTTCAGGAATCTCTAAGGCTACATGTTCTAAACAGCACCCTCATTTTAGAGGACTTCCTTTTCAGAGGTGCTAAGAAATATACCTTCAAACTTGTATATTGAAAGCAAGATGTCAAAGAGTACTTGGCCCCATGGTACCACCTTCATATAAATTGGTTTCCTTAAAGATACGCTACCACGCAGATGCCATGGTAGTTTTACAACGATGGAACCGTCATGTTTGAAAGCGTGAGAGTACAGTAGTTATCAGCTGACAAATGAGAAAGGCTGTCACTGCGTAGAGTACTACCTACCAGAACAGCAGCAAGGAGAACAGCTTTGTCTAAGGCCACAGTTCTGCCTTAGGCCTCGTCTTGTTCAGGCTGCCTCACTTCAGTGGTACTTTAAGATTTTATGCAATTCATATCAAATCTTTCTCTCCTTCCTTGTCTATCCCAGGGCCCACAAGTCCCGATTTTCTCTGAAAACGCTCCAAACACTGTTATTTTTATATTTAACGAATTACTTGTGGATCTCTTCAGGACAATCATTGGTAGGTGGGGGACAACTGAAAACTGGTGATGGCTACTCAGGAACTCAGGAATGTCACTCAGCTACAAAGTCATCCTCCACAAGCCACCAGCCTCCCTTCACTGTGTGAATGCCCAAATGGCCGTATACTGTGAGCTACCTCAGCAGTAGGCCTCATTTGTCTTAGTGAATCATCTTCAATCTTGCTGCACACTAAAAAAAAAAAAGTTCTTTTCAATGCTGGCAGGCTCAGCTGAGTCTTTCTCCAGGGAAGCCAAGGAGCGTGAGAGGCTGCATAAGGTAATTTCCATTTCAATGAAAACCACAGCCTAGACTGACTGGAGATTTCCACCCAGCCCTCCAGTCTGAAAACATCAAGTGGGCTGCCTACAGGACTCTCCTCTCCCGGTGTGTCAAGAGCAGAGAAATGTCCCTGCTACCGGATTAGCAAACCTCACTTCAGTGTGATTCATCTGGAAGGTGGGTGGTGCAGAGCCTGGTGCGTGTGTGCTGTGTACACCGTGTGCATGTGGCCGCGGGGGTGACAGGGAATGGAGAAACGGGGAGCCAGGATGATTCTTATGAAAACCATAGCTTAATTAATTCAAAATTTCTCAAGAAAAACTAGTCTTTCAAAACACACAGGCAGGAGAGAAAGGAGGGAAAGACGGAAGGTCATCTTAACCAGCAAAATACCACTTTCCTACAAAGAGTTACCTCTCAGTCTAAGAAGCAGCCACAAACACAGGAGTAAGGTCCAGAAGACAAGACTGCACTGGTTTCTTTCTTGATAAAAGTTTTACCTATAGGACTTATGGCTCCATGGGCGAAGGGCCTGCCTAGTAGGGGTGTAGGCCTGGGTTCAACCCCTGACACACATGCATAGACACAGGTGCACACACACATACAACATGTAACTTACTTATAATAGTCTCATATGCCTGGGAACAACACGAGTCAACCGAAGCATTTTGGAATTTTGACCTGTCATGTCATTGAGCCCCATTCAGGATCAAATGGAAAAAGAAAAAGAAATAATATAAAAGAAGGAGGGCCAGGAAAATTGCTCCTCAGAAGTGCAGCATGCTTGATATGAAGAAGGCCCCTGGGTCCCATTCCTGGCACTGATCAAAAGGCAAGTGACAGTAAACAGCAGACTGTCGAACGGTTCCTGCAACAACATGGGTAGATCTCACAGGCATGGCAGATGCGGGGTCTAGCTGAAGAGATTGCTACCCCAAGATCATGTCTAGCACTTCAGAGGGAAAAGACCCCACTTTCCAGTTTCCAATCTTACTGCGTAGGAGGAGAGGGAAGGAGGGAGGGAAGGAGAGAGGGAAGGAGAGAGAGAGAAGGAGAATAAAAGGAGAAACAGACAGGAAGAAGGGAGAAAAGGAGGAGAATAGGAAGGAAATATTGGTACCAATAACTTAACTTTTATCTTATTGTAATCCTAACTGTATCCCTTATTCAAACTGATAAACTAAATATCAATAAACATACACAGACACCAATCGTTGAGTAGAAAGTAGCACCCTTCAAAGTGACAGTATTTGGCAGAGAACATTCTGTCATGATAAGGATTGGTGATTAAATAAGCATCTAAATAGCTTACAGTCCAGCGAGACTCTGGTTAATGTTAGTTAGAGAACGTGCTCAGTGTGGGAAACAAGAAGACAAGAAATGCAAGCAAAGGTGAGAATACAGAAGAAGCTTCACTTCAGTTATCTGTTTTCTTGTAATGCCATTCAAATAAATGGCTGGCTTCTTTTAAATGGATACTATTACTGCGGTTGGAATGAGAAGTGTCCCACAGCCTCGGGCATTTGAGCTTGTGCTCCCCAGTCTGTGGTGCTATTCGAGGGTGGGAATTGGGTGCTGGGGCCTTCATGGAAAGGTGTCACTGGAGAGCTTAAAGGCTTTCCTCTTTCAAGTTTACTCTCTTCTCTGTGCTTGAATTTGAAGATGTAAGCTCCTGTCGGCAGGCTTCCCCTCTGTGATGGAATCTTATCCTTCTGGAACTGAACGACAAAAATGGTCTTCATTCTATAAGTTGCTCTTGGTCATGATGCTTTATCGTTGCAACAGGAAAGTAACTAATACAGTCATTTTGAGGGTGTGAGGGCATTTTTAGTCCAATACTGGAATCCTTGATTTAAAAGATCGCAAAGAACGGAAGAGATGAATGGTCCGACAAGTAAAGGCATGGGCTGTCGAGGTTGATGACCTTAGGACCTGAATTTGATCCCCAGGTCCCGTAAGATGGAAGAGAGAAATAACTCCCGCCAGGTGTCCTCTGACCTCAATATACACAATGAGGTAGACTGTGTGCCCATATACATAAGCACACACAAATAAAAGTGGAAAACATAGAAGGTCATTGAATTACAATAGTCTTCTGTGCTGCTAAGACTAATAATCCATCATAGGTCTACACTGTAGGCCTGAGGATATGGCTTAGTGGCAGAGGGCTTGCCTAGTATGTGTAAACCTTTAGAAGGGGTAAATTCTATAGAATTGACATATAAATATATATTTGCTTGAGAAACTTGTACCTAATCAGCCACAGGGTCTAAAATGTCTGTGTCAAAGAAGAAAATGAATTTATTTCAATCTCAAGCAGTATACTAATATAAGCCTGAACTATAATTAATATTGTAAGCTAATCAATGGGTAGAATTATATGGTGGGTGGGAAGAAATGAACTAGGCAGAATTTTAAACCCATGTTGCAGAGATCAGGCAAACTCTGAGCTGATAATATTTATGTAACTAAACGAGACTGATTTTACTTTAAAGATGGCTAAAAATTTCCATGGCAAGTTACACAAGCTATAAACCTTATATATTTTTAGTCCCTGGCAACTCTTTTCTTGAAGGTTCAGTGGATACCGTTATGCCAAAGCCAATTCATCCTCTGCACGCTAGAGGAAATCTACTGCGCAAACTTCTTTGAGCATATTTGCATTAGTATACAGGCTCTATCTCACCAATGTTGCCATAGCAACTCTTGCTAATTGGGCCTTGGCTTCGTGTTTAAGGGTAAAGAAAGGTGAATCCAAACATGAAGGACTAAATTTTCACAGAAATCAAAACCAGAATGAGTGTTGGGGAGTCCTTGATAATAGGCTGTGAGTAACTCCAAATTAAGACACAAAAGAAAGATGTGTTTTAAATATATCAAGCATCTAAAATATAATTAATTGGAAATTAGACATGGTGGCACAACCCTGTAAACTCAGCACTCCCGTGGCACAGGTGAGAGTGTGGGGAGGTTGAGGCACACCTAGGCTATAGAGTGAGACTCTATCTCAAAAATACAATATAACGCAATACAATGAAAAAGCTCGACGGGCACTTGGGAGGCAGAGGCAGGTGGATTTCTGAGTTCGAGGCCAGCCTAGTCTACAGAGTGAGTTCCAGGACAGCCAGGACTACACAGAGAAACCCTGTCTCAAAAAACCAAAAAAAAAAAAAAAAAAAGAAAAAAGAAAAAAAAAGAAAAGAAAAAAGAAGAAAAAAAAAAGGAAAAGCTCACTCCCAGGCTCCACCCCACGCTATGAGGGACAGGATCTTGTGGCAGTGCACACCTGTCTCTCATTTGAATCATTCAGCTCACCAGGGGACAGTGAGGAATGAAGAGTGGTCAAGAAGGGCACAGTGGGACCTACCCAGCATCCAAGCAGCAGCTCAGACCTCCAAGGTTGCTTCCTTCTCTGTGGTCATGTGGTCTTGACACCCCCTTGTACAGGGACAATGCCATACTGAGAAATGGTTTCTACTTTGTAAAAAGAGACAGAACATTCCACAAAGGATGAAGGAGCACTAGATGTTGGAATTGGGGGAAAAGCATCAAGCTGATGGACAGAAACCACCTGGTACCCAGACAACCTTCCTCATGAGGGGTCTTTCCGGAATTGCATCTAGCAACAAGAGCCCCACCCACACAAGTACAACAGCTGGACTAGAGGATTCTTGTTCACCTGACAAGGTGCTGTGTCTGTGTGAAAGCACCCTCAGAAGCCTTG
This sequence comes from Grammomys surdaster, assembly GCF_004785775.1. Lineage (NCBI taxonomy): Eukaryota > Metazoa > Chordata > Mammalia > Rodentia > Muridae > Grammomys > Grammomys surdaster. Next base: position 18,372,090 of record NW_021621185.1, read on the forward strand.
ATGGGGCTGCTCTCTTCTGAGCCTTTGAAACCTTTCTTTGCTTTTTTCTTTGGGACATGGACATGTGACTCAGATACACATTTGAGAAAAAAAAAAAGAGGGGGATGGAAACCCACCCAAAGAAATGCCTGGGGCCCATGATGGAATCAGTTCTAACCACTACATATTTGCTGGAACTCAGATGTCCCATAAGAGATAGAAGTCAAAACTATGATCAGTGAGATAGTCTCTGACTTCAAAGGACTTGTAGTCCTTATGCCCAAAGCCAGTCTGCCCAAACTACACCATTAGTTATTTTAAGTAAAGCATTCACATTATTCATCTGCTAAAAAAAGAAAAAGAAAAAGAATTATATGATCTGAAGAGAAAACAGAGTACTACTGAGCTGTTAAGAAAAATCTAACTTTGAAATTCACAAATATATAGATGGAGAAACAGCGGATGGAAATACTCATTCTGAACCAAGTAACCCAGATGCATGTTCTTCTCTCACTCGTGGCCATGAGCACTGAATCTTCAAATATGTTCCATTCGGAATACCCATGCAGGTTAGGAAATTAGCAAGGTTGTGGGTGGGGTGTGTGATTCCCAAGGGAACGGAGATAGAAACAGTGGTGTGAAGGGGTACAGGAGAATAATAGGAGGTTAAGTTAGGGTGGGAGAGGGGAGGGAAGGGTACAGGAGGAAAAACATGGAGAGATAATTAACATTAAAGACAGTTTTCAAAAAGTCATATGGAATTTACAACTGTAGAAGCTTCCTAAACACACACACACACACACACACCACACACACACACACACACTCACACACTCCAAAGAGTTTCAGTGCAGTTATCCTATAATAAGCCATCAATGTCCCTACTACATTTTGCAGGTTAACAAAAAGCTCAGTGCCAGGAATGAGTTACCTCTTTTGCAGTTATTGGGGGGGGGGGGGATAAGGTTTCAGAGACCCCACCCCCCAAACGTTACAGGCTAGTGTCCATCAGAGGTCCACAGCTGGTCAAGTTGCAGAGAGGGGACCTCAAAGTGCTCCCCACTAAGTATCAGACCCTGCCATCCAAGGCTTACAGATTATTGTCGACACTGAGAAGGGAAGACTGCAAGAGCCAGAGGTCATGGGTGACTACAAGGAAACAGTGATTTCTGGACACCTCAGGGCATTTGCACATATGAGCTTACCACAGCTGTGGTAGTATGCACAAGATCTGTACAAGCTCAAGTCAGACAGATCCCAGCATGGAGCGGGAGCTGGGCACCCCTAGCTGAGGAGGCATTGGCAATCAGTAGCTTGTAAGAGAGGAGAAGTCAGTTCCCTCTAAGGATGTGGCCTCTTAAAGGGCTATGGTGGGAAACCATAAACCCAAGAGTGTGTGGGCAGCACAAATTTGACTTAGTGAGTTTTTAAAAAGAAAGAGACAACACAGAGTAAGGTGGGTAGAGAAAGGTGGTTAGATCTGGGAGGAGTTGGGGGAGATTTGAATATAGTCAAAATATTGTATAAAATTCTCAAAGAACTAATAAAGATAGAGAGGGGAAAAAGCATTAGAAATACCTGAAGCTGGAAGGTTTCCATCTCCTCCCATAGGCTCTGAGAGCTAAGGAGTTATTTACTGGCATCTCTGCATGGAACAGAGGGATGGGACAAAGCCTTACGACTAGGCTGGGCAAAGCCAAGTTGGCGCACACAAAGCCCACCAAACTGGAGTGAGGACCTATCGCTTGTTAAGAATTCATAAAAGGTGGTTTCCTGTCCCTATGTTCCCAATTTAGAAGGGAAATCTGCCATCTTGACACCCCTGACTCCAGGAAGCCCAGTTAACCTGCTGCCGGGGCTGCGGGGACTAGTCCAGCTCTGCCCAAGTCAGGCCAATGGCTCAACTCTTTTCAATCCCCTCATGTTCCTTCCTGAAGTAGTTGGTAGTTCTTGCTGTAAGAATTATATCATGGGCTGAACTGGCTCTTATTTGGTCTGAGAATTTCCTTGATGGTAAATTTCATTTACCGTCATAAAAAGATGTAATTAAACCACGTGTATGGATTCCCATGTTTAAATAATTAGTTCCTTCTCTCCGAGTGCTATAACTAAGAGTCCTGTACTGAGTGTCAAGAAGTGTTATTTACAGAAGGAAGATTGTCCTTCTAGGACATTCCAGGATCCCCATTTCCCCCTTCATAACCCACTCCGCCTATATTTGTGCTAGACTGAAGTAAATGTGCAAACAGCACCAATAAAAAGCAGCTGAAGGTGCACATTCTTCAACACTAATTAAGCCAGGATGCCTGATTCACGGATGTTCCTATTACTGAAAATGTTTTTATAATAAACAATGGCGCTTAAGAGTCATTCCGTTCTCCGTTTCCACGTTCATTCTCCATTACTCCCGTGAGCCCAGTCAGCTCTGTACAATAAGTTATCACCTGCTATATGACCAGACTGACATCCTATGTACACACTCTAATTCATACAGTGTTCACCAACATGGCTGCTTGATTTTCTTTTGCTAGTCTTCCCATTCTAATGCTGCAACAGGCATACATGGAGCAGGTATGTACTCTTGGGCCCGTTTCACAAAGGTGCTCTGCTCAAGATCATACAACTATTGAGAGAACCAAGAAAGAAATGCTCCAGGATCCACCTCTGTTTGAGAAGAACAGCAGCAGCCAGGAAGCTCCACACCTGGCAGTCAAGGCCAATGAGTGTCTCCTCTGCTCTCCCAGTTCTTCTAACCCTGCCTTCCATTGTCTCTGCAGCCATGCAGAGTGAATATCTGAGCCTTGCTCTTGCTGTGAATAAAACCTGGCCTATAAGTTAGTACTGCCCATCTCTCTGTTCTAATACCACCCTTATAAAATTAAGTAGTGTGGATATGTCTTATCTAATTCTACCAAGTCTAAAAATAAATGATCAATTTTGTCACAGTTTGTCACTAAGTCATTTATTATAATGACTTATAATAAATTATAAGAAAAGGACAAAAGTGACATAGGATTGTGCCCAGAGAGGTGTCTGTCGACCTAGATGTGACTTTAGGTCACTTCCTGATGAATATCATCCTTCATCTTGACCTCAGCCTCAGGAATTTTGTTAGAGCGGCACAGCAGATAAGACAGCAGTGCACCACCAAGGTAAACCGTGTTTCATGAACATGGTAACTTACTTCTGTACCCAAACAAAATACCCTAAGGAAGGGAGAGGAACTGGAAAAGTCGTTTGGGAAGATGAGACAACTCACAGGAGAACAAAACAAAAACAAATAAATAAACAAAAACCCAAAATACCTGAAGCTACCTGCCTATGTACAGCACAGGAAAGCTGAAGTTGCTCCACCTGCTATTTTATTAACAAATGTCCCAAGAGGAGAGGAGAAAGAAAATGATTCTAGAAAGAAGGACTTAGCAAACAAAACATCAAACAAACACACATATGATGGTAATCAAGGAACAAGGGCTTTTGGAAAAGACCTGCCTCTCCATTCCTCCTGCAAGCCCAGTCAGCTCCATATAAGTTATCACCTGCTATATGGCCAGACTGACATCTTATGTACACACTCAAATAAAGTCTTTGCAAATTTCCCTGCCCAGCCCCTCCCCTACACAGCCATACTCTATTGGTATAGAAAATTACTTGACCACCATTTCACATCTCTTCCTCCTGTCCTTGGCTGAGCCTGTGTATTTCTATTTTGTCCCTGGGGCCTGGGAGAGCCACAGGAAGAGGGAAACTCTGTCCACTCATTTTTTTCTCAGTTTTCCAAAACCAACATAAAATTCTGTACAAGGTAAATAAATTGATTTCACTTTTTGCCTCAGCTGCTAGATAGCTGAGCACAGTCAGTTCATTGTGTACGCTTGCTGAGCCTGTGCTAACCCTTCCTCAAATCTGTATGCTTCATAATGAATGCGGTCCTGATCACTCTGACGGTGGCCAAGGACCAGGACTCAGTAAGTTCAGAGGTCCTTCAAAAATCTTTCATAGTGTGCAGAGTGGCTACCAGACAGATTGCCTGTATGAACTGGAGAGGGGCAGCACTCAATTCTCCAGGATCAGTATCTCAAAGATACATGACACATCACTATGGTATGAATGTGGACCCCAAATTTCATGTAATTGAGGATACCCAGTGTTGACCTCTTTCTACATATTATATACATTCATGTGCAATGCATCTACGTGTATATGTGCACACATACAAACACACACACACACACACACACACACGTACTGGATCATGAACTTTTACAAATTATTTATTAAAAGTATATATCCCAGCTAATAAGTTAGTTATACATTTGGACAAAAGTCTTTGATGGGCCCCTCATCTTGGAGGAAGCAGAGTCCTCCATGCTTCTCATCTAAGCTGGGTTGGAAAACTGGGGCATCAGCCATAGATGCTGGTCCCTCTCCTTCAGAACAATGTAAGTTAAATTTTACAGGAATGGTTTGTCACAGTGGACACCTCCTTTTGCACCTGCGAGCTGGGCCTGCATTCATTCAACTAAACTTGTTTGGGATGGTTTTAGCCTCTCACTTAGCTCTAGTGGTCAAGCTGACCTACGACGCTTCTAGATACACTTGTTTGCCTCCCTCAGTCCTCCCCAGGCTTGTTCCAAGTCTACCCACTCCTACCCCAGAGCCTCTGTAATGCCTGATCTGTACAGAAACACAATGTCACTTTCAATTGTTTAAACTTGTTCTGCCTACTTAACAGCTTTCCCTTTCCCTTCATAATGCCACTTCAACCCACTCCAGAGGCAGCTGTTGTCCCCCACGTCCCTTGACTCACAAGACTGAAGTACAGACATCACTGTCTTCCCCATGGTTCCTCCTAGACCGCACTACCTCCATTCAGGAAGAATAGACTAGTAACTGTCAAACCCTAGTCCTGTCCATCCTGGCCTGAGCTCCAGGACTTTCCTTTCACTCCACACTGTGTTCCTTCTAGGCCTACTTGCGTCTGGTGGCTTTAAGGTAGATGACCTTGGTAGCACCCAGAGGCCTAGCTGGGACTTCCTCCTCCGTCCCACCTCCAGGGCAGCTCCACCTAGGCTCCACCGCACCCTGGCCATTATCGTTCCCTGGAAAAACCCCACCTGTGCAATGCAGGCTTCCAGATCTCTGACCACTGCCTGTGTTTACCCGTCTCTACTTCCTTGTTCTTCGCCCTTCAGTCCTTCATCCTGACCATACCACTCCATCTTATCCACTGGCTTCACCAGCCTGGGTAGCTGGATTGGACCTCGAGACTGCTCAGTTTCAGTGATGTTTACATTAACACCATGGGGTCTTGGTATCCGGGGACTTTGTCAGAGCCAATATTCTGATCCTGAGGCCTGGCTTCCTCATTCATTTCCCCATAGGTTGATAATGAAAGTTACATGAACCTGATGATTGGCTTTGCAAAGAAAACTTAAGACTTTAGGTGGCTCCTCCAAACTGCTCTAGCTTCCTATCTATCCCTGATTAAAGCACTTCTGTACCACACTCCCATCCATTCAGTAGCCCTGGATATACTTCCTTTCTCCTCCCATCCCACAGGAAGGAGGAATTCTCTATTTTTTCCACCAAAGCCAGGTGGAAAGGCCAGAAGCAGAGATGGCGTCAGCTAAAGGTGCTTCTGTCTCCCCCTCAAAAACATGATTCTCAAACTCCAGGTGGCAAAAAAAAGTTCATCTGAGCAACTTAGTAAACTAGAAATTAAACACCTTTAATCCCAGCACTCAGGAGGCAGAAGAAGGTGGATCTCTGAATTCCAAGCCAGTCTCATCTACAGAGTGAGTTCCAGGATAGCCACAGCTACAAAGAGAAAACTTGTCTGAAAAAAAAACAAATATATATATATATATACACACAAACACACACAGACCAAATATATATGTTCAATGGGTCCGCTCCTAAGAATTGTCTTTTACTGTGTGGGGAAGTCTCCTTGTTACCTTCATGCAGGATGTAACTGAAGGTAGGAACCACCTCCCTAAATTTCTTTCTCATAAATGATGTAACTGTCTCACCATATGTCATGCAAAAAAACCAAAGGCGACTAAAAGAATGCACTAAAAATTAAATGACAGGGAAAAAAAGAAAAAGCCAAGGGATATTTAACCCAAGCCAGGCAAGACACAGTGGGAAGAGTTTGAAATAACTAAAGATGCTAATTTCTAGACCCTTGTTTTAACAACTAAATGGGTTTAAGTTTGTCACAAAAAACAATAAAACTAGACAATGACAAAAACAAACACACAGGAGTTACCTAACTCCCCATGCTAAAGGTTCAGTGTCAAACTAAGAACTTCAATTGAATTTATCAAATAAATGCAATATCCGTTTTTACTGTTGAACTTTCTAATATTTTCCTGATCAATATGACTTGGAGAGACGGAGGGAAAGAGCAGTACCCAACAGTCAGAAGAAGACATTCTCCAAACTTTCCCCTAAACCCACCACAGATCGGGATCTCATGACTTCGGGGCTAGGCGCTCTGCATGTGGATTTAGGACCTGGCACCATCTGAGGAAGGCATTGCTTTACTGAAAGCAAAGAGACCACTTGACATTCTGTAGCCATTCTGAGACGGAAGAGCTAAGGAGTCTGCCATGACAGTCAGGATACTACAAAGCTCCCCCTCACAACTCTCCCTCCCCCCAACACGCACACCACTGCTTCTCTCAGAGCCTGCACCATGAATAAAGATATTGTTTTATGAGTTTTAAGTGTCACAGCATGAGGTGGCATCTGGTTCATACAGGAAGGAAGACACTGCAGTGGTGTTTGCCATTCATACCTTTTGATGTCTCAACAAAAAGCCAAGCACACTGTGAAACCAGTCAGAACAGTGACAGAGCGAGAAAGATGACTGATGCACTGGGTGGGAAATCCAGACCTAACCAGCACAAGAGACGAATGAAGGCTCTCTTGAATGAGGAGGAGAAAGTCTGTAGTATAGAAAATGAAATTCCTATTAAAACTTGAAAAAACTAAGAGATGGGGAAGGAGAAGAAAGAAAAAAGAAAGAAGAGGCAGGCATACAAGGCACAGCCCTCCATAATGAACAAGTCTCAACTGTATTACTCAGAACAGAATAGCCAGCTACAGCAGTGGCGCATGCTTGGAATCCGAACCCAAGGGATGCTGAGGCATGAAGGCCATAAACTCAAGGCCAGCATAGGCTATGAGAGAAAAAAACAAATAACAGACACCACACAAAAGGGAAGGAGAGACAGAGATAGAGAGACAGAGAGGAGAGAAGGGGAGGGAGGGAAGAGGGGAGAGAAATAGAGAGATAGAATGGGGGGGGAATAGAGAGACAGAGCAGAGACACAGACAACAAGAGGGGAGGGAGAAAGAGCCCTAAATGGTCAATGACATGAATCCCACTGGACTCATAAACTAAGACACAACCAGGAGCTGGAAGCACAAGCCTGTGAAGAGCAAAAGCCAAGGCCAGTGGGAACTTACAACGATAGAGACATGACCAGGTGGTAGGAATGAGGTATGTTCCTGCAATCCTGGGACTTTAGAGACTGAGGCAGGAGAATACCAAGTTAGAAGCCAGCTGGGGCTATATTTCTATATACAACCTGAGTCACATGGGCAATACAAGATCATGTTTTAAGAGAAAGAAAGAAAGAAAGAAAGAAAGAAAGAAAGAAAGAAAGAAAGAAAGAAAGAAAGGGAGGAAGGAAGGAAGAAAGGAAGGAAGAGGGGATAGAGAGAAGGAGGTAAGGAGGGGTGATGGAAGGAAGGGAAGAAGAAAGGAAGGAAAAGAAAGAAAAGGTGGGGTAATATTTTATTGCATGCAGTCTGACATTAGCACTATACCTGGTTATAATGCTTGCTTATGGCTTGTTGGCTGTGACTTTGAACAAATACTAAAGTCTTTCCAGGATTTGGCTTCTTCACCTATAAAATGAGGGTGGTCCGTTTCCCCAGGACAACCGGGAGACTTGAGACCCCATGCAGTGAGTGCTCAGAGTATGGTGCCTGGTGAATAGTTGCCCATGTGACACCCTTGTTTGCAAAGTACATTTAAGACCGTGGAAAGTTTCAAGCCCCTCCCAGGCTCCCAACTCTGTAGAGTCTGAGAAACAAATACAAACAGTGGGATCAAATAGCAGTTGCTTAACTTGTCCTTGGCCCAAGATTATTAACATGAACAACATATCTGCTAGGATCCTATCCAACATACAGCCATGGTTAGAACACATAATATATGGCCTACAACAACAACAATGACAACAACCACTTCCAAAGAGGTGTCTCATGACAGGCTTAGCCGATAGAGCCCACAAAGTGAGCTCCTCTGAGTCACTAGTCAGTCAAGCATACAATTTCCCAATGTCCTCTGCTGCCCACACCTGGTCCTCTGCCAAATCTCATGGCTTCTTTCTTGACATCCTTAAACACCATTCCTTCAACTACAGTTACACAGTATCTCCTCCTAGTCACCACCCAGCTGGTGACTCTCTCCATCTCTGCTCTAAGTACTGCAGGCCGTCCAGGAGAGTTGGCTGAAGTCGTGTCTCCTTTTGTCTCAGGAAGATACATACCCATTAAGAACATCTCTCACTCTTTTTCAAGTTAACCCACCTGAATCCTTTCTTCTAGAAGATTCCTTTTCCCCCTGCTAGGATGTTCCTAGCCTTGGCCTCCCTAAAAGGGTAGAACCCTTCTATATGTGGCTGCCAAAGCATACTGGTTGGAAAGCAGCCCCAAACCAGGCAGTCCTCACAGCAGGCCTTCCTCTCTCTCACCTGGGAGCCAGATCTGAGAGAGACTATGCTGTGGACAATCTCCACTTCCTATCCCACCAGCCTCGACCTGGAGTAACCCTGTATTCTTCTTTCCCTCAGCACATCTGAGATCGCAGCCAGGGGAGGACAAAGATGGGGGAGAGACACAGTTACCACTGAAACAGGAAAGCTGTTTACAGGCTGCAAATACAATTAAGAAATTCCTTCAAATATCATATAGAGCAACAAGTCCCTTAACAAGCTGCGTACCAAGGTATTACCCTCCAGATTCCAATTTTTTATTAGCTGCGCTTGCGAGCACATCCAAGGATAGGGTGTCCTTAAGGACAAGGACAAAGAGGCCCACAAATGAAGGGGCATTCAGTAGATTCTGTGAAGGATTTCCCAGGCATGAGCATGTTTTCTTAAGTAAGCACAACTACTCACTGGACACTGGAACCACACTTGTGGCTTCTCTTTGCTTAAACATTTGAAACACGTCTTTTTTCCAAGCCCAATTCTCTAGCACACTTGCTAGAACACGTTAGAGCTTGGGACTTGATCTAATCAAAATGGTGTCCTTCTGGTGTCTGCACTGTAAACAGGACACAAAAGCAATCACACCTATGGTTTGTTTTCTTTCTTTCCAAGGCATCTTTAAAACGAAAACCTATCCCAGGCTTAGGCATACAGAACAGCTTTGCTCACACCCGGTTCTATCTACACAGGCCCTTCACCGAGGGAAGCCCTGCCCTCCCCCGAGGGAAGCCCTGCCCTCCCCCTGCACCCCCCCCACCTCAACACACACGCACTTATTTTTAAACTCTGGGCAGAAATAAGTAAGCACAGCAAAATTTGTGTGTGCATTGTCTTCCTTCCTTAAAACAGAAATGAGATACCACAGGAACCTTCCTTGGGAGATACAATAGTAGGCCCCATTCATAACTATGTGCTCAACTGTAATGTCCAAATTCCCTGTTCGTTCCTTGCCAAGATTTCGCTCTGGCCTTCATAATGGCCCCAGTTGGATTTCCTGATTCCTCAGCCTAGAGTTCTCTCAAAATGAACCCTCAGACTCAAGTTTTTTTATAGCTGTCCCCAACAAAGGACCGACTTTCTTAAAATGTATTCATTTTCATGACTCAAAATATATTTCACATAAATTAGTAAGAAGTGCTAATTCTTGAAATAAAAGGAGTAACTTTTCCAAACAGTGGGATTTCTGGCGTCAGCAAGAGCTGTTCAAAGCCCATAGGAGCAGCACATGCCTGCCCAGTCCTGTGTCAGCAAAATCTGTACCACAAAGAGGCTATAAAACCAGTTTGCAGGGTATCTGAAAGGAAAAATCTCAAAGTCCATTTAGTCACAAGTTATAAGACAGAAGAGTGAACTAGCTCAGGGCTGGGAGTGTGGCTCACTGGGAGAGTGCACACATTGTGTGGAAGGGGTCCTGGGTTCTATCATAGTACTTAGTACCCATTACTTAGTACCACATCATCCAGTTCCTAGTTGGGTTTGTAATGGAAGGATACACCACCTTCAGTCCCTCCAGCTAAATGTATCTGTTCTGTGGTCGGTCAATAGCAAAGAAGATGGACACATGGTATGAAATGTAGCTTCCAGGATGGCCCCCAGAGGTCTCCTCTTCAGATTCACGGCCCTCCTCACTCTGAACATGGCCTAGCTTTAGAACTTGATTCTAATCAGTAAGACATACCAAAAGGGATAGACATCACTTCTGAACATAAGGTTACAGACCGTCCTGCCTTCTATAGTGAGCACTCACTCTGGCAGAAGATGCTTGCTAGCTGCGCCCCAGTGACTGGCACCTCAGAAGGAAAGATTCTGCCCACCAGCAGATAGGAATGGAGACCCTTGGTTGAGAAGCCTGTGAGGAACAAAGTCCTGGCAACAGCACTAAAGGAGCTTGAAGTCGACGTGCCCCATTGGGAGCCTTGAGATGCCTGCTGCCTCTTGAGAAACCCAGGACCTAAGCATCCACTCAGGCTCTGACTACACAGAAAATATCTGATCCTGGGATCCCACCAAGAGTCAGTTCCTCTGCTTTATGGACATCACTGAGGACCCTCTCCAAGCCTGCCTACCTAAAAGAACTTCAATCACTGTTTAATGATAATAACACACCATACAGCATCCTGTGATTTTTTTAAAGTGTGTCCCCATCACCACGATCAAGTTTAGAACATATTTTACCATCCTTAGCAGAAATCCCGACCCATCCCCAGTTAGCCGCTGTTCCCCGCCAGCCCTCACCAAGCCTTACCAAAGCCTCCATCTCTACAGAGCTGTCTATTATACCTTTGATGTTCATAAATGCTATAACATAAACCTGTGCATCCTATTTCATATGGAATTTTTTATATTTCATACATTTCATTATGTAGACATACTCTATTTTGTTTATTCATTAATTTGCTGTGGATGGATTCGGGTTGATTTTTATTTTTTTACTAATAGAAATAATGGTTTATATACACATTTTCGTGTGGATATAGGTTTTCAGGGCTCGAGAGTATGTACCTGAGATTGGGACTGTTACGTCCTATGGCAACTCTATGCTTAATAATTTAAAGAATACTTCTAAAATAGCAGCATTATCTTATAATCCAACCAACAATACACAATACAACAATACTCCAAACTCTGCATGGCTTTGGTGACAATTTGTTACAACTTGTCATTTGTGTCACAGCTAGTAGTAAGAAATGATAGTTCCCTGTTTTGATTTGTAGTTCCCTAGCAGTCAGTGTGGAATATCTTGCCACACTTTTACTGGTCATTTGTTTATCTGTTTTAGAGAAATCTATTCCTACGCTTTATCCATTTTCAAATTAGACGGCTCTGCTTGTTTGTTTTGAGATGGGGTCTTCCTTTGTAGTCATGGCTGGCCTGGAACTCTCTCTATATAGACCAGGCTGGCCTTGAACTCACAGAGAGCAGCTTGCCTCTGACACCCAAGAGAAAGGATTAAAGGTGTGTGCTACCATGCCCTGATGACCTCTCTCCATTTTAAAACTAAGCTCTTAGCCTTGTATACTACAAGCCCGTAATTAGATATACTGTCTTTGTAGTTCCTAGTTAATTTTCCATGTGTGCTTTGGCTGCATGTCTGTCGGTGCACCATGTACATGCCTGGTACCCAGAAGAAACTGGATTCCCCTTGGAACTGGAGTTACAAATGACTGTTGCCCACTATGTGGGTGCTGCAAACAGAACCTGGGTCTTCTGTAAGAGCAGCAACTGCACTTACCCACTGAGCATTTCTCTAGCCCCTGTGTTTTCTTTATGGGACCTTCTGAACTAAAAACAACAAAACAGCAACTGGAACTTAGCTGAGGATTCATTGGGTCTCTAGAGTAATATAAAACCTTGTGTGTACATGTAAGTATGCATGTGTGTTTTCCTGGGAATGTGGGTATTTAGGTGCCATACCACAGGTACAGGGTCAGAGGACAACCATGTGTGCTGGTCCTCACTGGCTTTGAGACAGAGTTTTATGCTGTTTACCACAGAGCATGCCAGGCGAGATGGCCTGTGAGCTCCAGGGTCCTTTTAGCTCTGCCCCCCATCTCACTGGAGGAGATGACCACACCCAGCTTTGGAATCCCGGGAATCTGAATTCAGGTGCTCATATATGTGTGGCAAGAGATGCTAAGCCATCCTCTCAGCCCTGAAAACTTTATATTCCTAGTCTATTTCTTCAAAGACACTATTTTAAAAGAAGTTTTCTTCAAAGAATCTGGGATTATCTTTATGACAAACTCATAAAAAAGAGAAAAAAAATATTCACTAATGAATTCCAGGAATACTGAGGAGGATAGCACGCTGTAAAGGCTCGTCTTTGCCACTTTTGACACACTGAACAGAAAGCTATGCTTGTGCAAGCACATACCACCAGATGTCTGGCTCAAACCAGCATTCACAGAGTACTTTCCCCTTTCTCCGTGATTTTTTTTTTAAATCAGAAGGAGGGTGAAGCAGGTGGCAGTGTCTTTACTATGCAATTTACAGAGAAAAATGGGTTTTCCCCAGAGGGTTAGACAACCTGCCCATAGTCACACAGGCCCAAGGTAGGACCAGGAAATCAGGTCTACCAACTCTGGATGGTGCTCCTCTGTCCCACGGCGCTCTTTCCCACTTATGTAAAAAACAAAGCATGGAGTGGAACATAAGACGCAGAGGAAAGCAAAGTCCTGCCACTAATTCCCAGACTTGGTTATGGGATGTGCACCACGCTTGGGTGCCTAGGAATCTCTTCCTTATCTTGTCTTTTAAGCAAGAATTTGACTAAGTGTGTGTGTGTATGTTCAATAATCTTAGGCTGACAAGGACTCTTTGGTGTTCTCTGACCTAAATGCAGACTGTGCAGACATGTTAAGTAATAATCATGCTGATTACTAGGGCACAGAGTTGCATGGCACTGTTAAAAGCTGAAACAACACTGAGAACTCCTCCCAGCAAAGCAACGATAATGTCAAATTAGACCCCAGGCTAGTATTATATAAAATAGTGAGTTAAATCCTCTTTCTTCCAGCTCATCATTAACATCCATGCGAATTTCGCTGCATGTTTATTGGCTGTGTAGATTAAGAGGGCACCTAGCCCATCTGTCTCACAAAGCAGTATGTGAAATGCTAGCCAGTAGCATTGGCTCAGCAAAGGGCAGAGTCCTCTAGATCCCTCTGATAAAGAGACATTTGCTCTTTGGACTCTTCACTTTCTCTTAGGAGAACTCAGCCAGCATTTACTTCCAAAGAGTCTAGAAGAGTCAATGTGGTTTTGTAGACAGCATACCCAGCGCCCACACACCCACAGGTTAAGGAGATTACAGTCATAAACCTGCTTCCTAGTTTAGTGGCCCACGGACTTCAGTCACACAGGTCATTGTTTTATTGAACATTTACCGTCACAGGCAGGAGGTGAATACGAGACCTGAGGACACTCTTGGGGAGAAGAAGTTCAGTTTAAGTTACAGTCGATAACCCCGGTCTCCAAGCTCGTGAGCTGCAGCATCTGAAATCTAATTTGTCCTGTAGTTTCCTGGGAGGCTCTGAGGGAGGGAAAAGGAAGACTTGCCTCCCTGGCCCTTGACAATGACCTTGCTCGATTCTCCATGAGCAAAAGTGGTACCTCACGGCTCACGAGCAACCAGCCCACCAGTGAGCTATTATCTGCATATGCCCAGGTGAGTGTGGTGCCCAGCCAGCTGTGATCAAGGGGTGATGAATGAACAGTGTGTGTTCAAATCTAAATTACAGGTGACAGCAAGAGTGTCTTCCCAGCCATCCATAATCCTGATAATCCTTTGGGGTTGTTGGTCCATTCTGGACTTTCTTGTCATCAAATCCCAGTCTTACCCCAAGGCTTAGCTCCAAGAACTAGGACACAGACAGACTAAGCCTGGATCTTACCTCTTGGCTTCCTCTAGGTGACACAGGTATTCATAGGCGATGTTCTGTCGCCTCCTCTCATCCATCTCCTCTGCAGACAGCCTTTCATCATCCACAATTGCTGGAAACACAAGGAGAACAACACGTTCCTTAAAAAGGCCTTACTCATGTTAATAGCACAGTAAATTAGACCTCTACTTCATGGCTTTATCAATAAATATTTCTCCATTTCATTTGCAAGGGACAGATGCTAGCTTAGGTCATGTTTTATGTCTTGACCAAGAGCTGTGGTAGGTTTAATTTTGTAGATAGCATACTAAAAATGGGTTTCATTCTGACACATATGCCACTACACGTAGCACATAACCATCCTCACCACCCCTCATCCCTCCTCCTTGCTCCAGCTGGTCCACTTCCTTCTCACTTCTGCTCTTATCACACACACACACACACACACACACACACACACACACACACATAGAGACAAATACACTGACACACAGTGACACAAACACAGAGACATACACCGCACATACAGATATACACACAGACACACATGGAAACACATAGACACATATAAACATGCAAAGACATGCACACAGACACATACACACACACACACACATTAAATTAAGTTAAAAACAAAACCCACCATGGGGCTGGAGAGATGGCTTGGCGGTTAACAACACTTTGCTGCTCTTGCAGAGGACACAGGTTTGGTTCCCAATCCTGCATGGCTCACAAATGTCTGTAATTCCACTTCTAAGAGATTCAACACCCTCCTCTGCCCTCCTTGAACACTCTCACACACATGGTACACCCACATAAACTCAAATTCAAATACACTTGTACAATGAAGCCCTTTGCCTTTGTATTTTACAGTAATGATTGTACTTGCTTGTTTAAAGATTTGTTTTTATAATTTCTAACTGTGTGTATCCCTACAGGCACACACATATATGCCTGTGTATGTGCATATGTGTGTTCGTCAGGTGCTTGCTGATAACAGAGGTGTCAGATGCCCCTGCTAGAGTTACAGGCAGTTATGGGCTACCTGACACAGGTTCTGGGAACCAAACTTGGGTCTCTGCAAGAGCAGTATGTTATCGTAACTCTATGGCTTTTTGTATGCACTGTATACATCCACCTCTCTTAAGCCTTCTCTTGGGAATATTTTGTTTTGGGATTTCTTTTGTTTTGTTTTGTCTTTTGTTGTTGTTATTGTTGTTCTGTTTTTAAAGATTTATTTATTTATTTATTTATTTATTTATTTATTTAATATGTGTGGTTGTTTTGTTTTCTTCTATGTCTGTGCCCAACAGGAGTGGCTGGTGCCCACAGAGGCCAGAAGAAAGCATCAGATCCTCACTAAAGTTACAGGTGTTTGTGAGCTGTCACACTGAGTGCCAGGGAATCCATCCCAGGTCCCTGCTCTTAATTGTTTAGCATCTCTTTAGCCTCACGGTATTGTTTTTAACAGAAGAACAGACGCAGGTCTGAAGCTAAGGTTGCCGGTAGTAGACTGACACTAGCTATGAGGCTTTAGTAAGGGAATGCTGCGGCGCTCACACAGCTTCAAATCAAGTAGAACCCGGCCTGCTAGCGACAGCTCCTGTAATGGTCCTCTGGAAGGTGTCTAGTAGCTTAGCTTGGAGGTAGTGACATCGTGATGCATCCCAGAAACTCTGGGGTTGAACAGTAAACCTACAAGTGTTTGTCTCTTCTCAGTCCCCAAAGGGAACTGCTACTTCGGCAAACGCCAGTGAGCCCCACTGTAGACAGATCAGAGCCTCTAAGACTTCCCCCGTCACTATTTACAACCTTTCTGGTGAATAGGTATCCAAGAGGCAAAACTAAAGGAGACAGGAAGGAAGTGGAGTTTGCAGCCTACATAGCTTACTCTAATTCAGGCTTAGGTTATTAACCCAATCGCCCTGCCCTAGGACTTCTGTGGGGAACACGGCCTCAGTTTCCTGAGTACACTTCTTCTGTCAGCAGCATCCAGCTGTTGCATCACCGAAGCCCCCCTGTTCATTTGCATGGAAATGTTGCTGTCTCATAAAAAGGACCCATATTTTTGTGCTTCCAGGCTGGCCACTAAGTCAGTCATTTTACCCATGGGATCATGTGGAAAGCAGGTGTAGCCCTGTATGACACGATGCTCGACCATGTCAAGTCTCCCAAAGCCTCAAATCCATGGGAATGGCTAGGCCTTCCCCTGGTCAACCATGGCTTCCTCCTCCCAAACGACTGCAGTGTGAGACTGCCCCATTACAGGGACGGCCTCTACTGAGATTAACTAGCCCACCTCCTTGTTCAGTGTATGTAATTAATGGAACTATGATATGGGTTGATGGTGCATCTCCATCAGAGCACATGGCCCACTCAGTGTTTCTGTCTGGGTGCCTGTGTTTCTTCATTCTTCATCACGCTAGTCCTGACTAAGTCGATCCCACAACTGTGTAGGTCGGTGCAGGATTGTTAGTCACCATCAGAAATGGGTTGGGATTGAAGGATCCCTGTGTACTCTAAGATGGTCAGGCCAATTCCAGACCTGACCAATGAAGAGTCAACTACAGAACCTCTATGGAGAAGAGGAATTAAGGCTAAAATATGAATTCTTTTCCCCTTCGAGACAAGGCCTCACCCTGTAGCTCAGGCTGGTTTTTAGTCATGATCCTCCTCTGTCTGTCTTGCTCCTGATTGGTTATAGTTTGTTACAAACTACACCCTGCCAACATTTGAATTTTATTATAGTGTGTACAATGCTAAGTGCTTAAGATCTAAACTTAATACGGAGCCCTCAGGGAACTCAAAGAAGGGAGATTAAATTTGAAATAGTATAAAATTCGGCAGTATGCCCCATAAACACAGAAGTATGTACTAGATTCTTATTTGTTGAACAGCATCTTTGCTTCAAGGTCTTGGGGAATGTGTTGTCTATGCCTGGTTTCATTTATACCCGTGAATCTGTGAATTTGTTCATTTAACAGGCACAGGGGTTGAAACATCTTTTGAGGAAGCATGATGACCTGACTTCTTTCCATTAAGCCTGGACTCTTGGGTTTCACCATGTCCAGATGATACAAGATAGTGGCCAGACTTCTAACACTCGTGGTTTTTGGGGACTTTCAGATCCAAACCATAGGACATGCCCACATAGCATCATTTAACCTCCAACTCCATCGTTCCTAACAGCTAACCCTAGGACAGCCCATCACTTCCAATCTCTCATTTTAGCAACAGTTGAAAGGGAAGAGTGCTTACTATTTCTGACAGGACATTTCATTTTCGGTACCCTCAGACACTCTAAAGCCTGAGCAAAAATTAAAATTCCTGTGGAGCATCCACCTCTAACAATCTCTAGGGTGTGTGCACCAGGGTCCAATCGAAAGGAAGCACTCTTTTGCCTCAACTATACTTTCAGAAGAGGCAGAAGCCTCATGAGACCTTCCAGCGAAAACACTGGAGGGAGAGGTGTGAGCCTCAGTAGCATCCTGTCCCCAGGGCTCTACTCCCAAACGCCTCCACAACCACCTGAGATTCCACCTTCTCCAGACAGCTATTGAGAAATTCCTAGGCTCTGCAGTCACCCTGTCCAGGAAAAACAAAACAAAACAATCCCAACTTACTAAGTGTACGAATATACACTTGCACGCACATACACACAAACAGAGAGAGAGAAAGAGAGAGAGAGAGAGAGAGAGAGAGAGAGAGAGAGAGAGAGAGAGAGGAAAGAAAGAAAGAAAGAAAGAAAGAAAGAAAGAAAGAAAAAAAGGAAGGAAGAAAGTTTTAAATTAAAACTACAACATGCTGACCATCATTACAGGAGTCACAGCTTCAAGACTGAACACCAGGCCATGTCCTAACTGTTCTAACTCAAGTTGTCCCCTCTCCCAGCACTTCCTGTATTTTAGCTTACTTTAAAAACTGATTGATTGAATGTTTGTCTGCATGTATGTATTTTCACCACATCTGTGCAGTGCCTGAGGACATAAGAGGGTGTCTGATCCCCCTAGAATTGGAGTTATGCATGGTTGTGTCCTATCATGTGAGTGCTGTGAACTGAACCAGAATCCTCTAGAAGACAAGCCAGTGCTCTCCACTGCTGAGCTGTCTCTGCAGTCTCAAACTGCCTATATCTTAATAAAAAATCACAGAAGATACATTCTATGTCATGGTGTGCAGCATGCTTCTCATAATAAGGTTGTATGTTCTCTGAAAATATTTGGTAAGTAATCTCTTATCAAGAAATGCTAATAAAATTATCCCAAATATCTGTATGAAGTCATTTTCTTTTGGCCTGTTTGTAGTGAGGCAAAGGAAGTTAAGGTGCAAACACAGGACCGTCCAATAGATTTTGCTCTTCTCACTTCAATTAGTAGGCTTGAGTCAAAACACCAGGTTGAGAACCAGACAGACAGGAGTGCTCACCCTCCGGGCATCCCCATACGGGGAGTCTCTTCCCTGCAGCTTCTGCTAGCCTGGCCCACTGTTCTCACCACACACTTCGACCTCACCTGCCCTTTAGTGTGCAGAGGCCAGTGACGACCTACCACCCAAGGGCAAGCCAAGGTTATGAAACAGAGAAAGCCTTCATAGCTTCTTGACTCCAGAGGGTGCTGCAAAGACCTTTGCCTTACTCACTGCTTGTTCCTGTAGAGACTTCCGATAACAGCTCTTGGCATGAAGAGTGGCCCTGCCATTTAAAGAGCCATGACGAAGCTAATAATTCACGGCGGAGATGACTTTCTTGCCCACAAAGCACTTTCCCGTAAGTTAGTGTGTGATTCTCACAATCAGTGGAGGGATAGGCCCTATCTCTCACTAGTTAGGAAGCCAAGGTCAATGAGGGGGGTGGGGATGCCTACAACTATTCTCTGGACCAGTGACACAGCCAGGGCCTTTAAGGACATCTTTTGGGACCACAATCCAATGTTGTCACCACACCAACAATGTCTCCAGGGAACCCAAGGCACAGGTCATTCAAAGAGCTCTAGAGTTCCATTCTCTTGGGAAAAAACAACAACAACAAACCTTGATTATCCATCATTTCTTCGTAGGGGCATCTTCAATCACTACCTGAACTCCCCAAGAGACGGGACTTTGTGGAGAAGCGTTTCCTCCAGTATTAGTAAGTCAATAATGCCAACTGGCTGGCTAGTTCAGTTGGCTAGAGAGTGGTGCTAAGGAGAACAAAATGCCAAAATCAGCAGGTACAGACTCAGACGGGAGCAATTACATTCTATGGCACTCACATGAGAGAGCTTGTGCAGAGACATAAGAAACAGAACCAAAAAGAGCTTCGACATGGAAATGGAAGGAAACCCGAGTCCAGTGCCAAGAACACCCACACAATGCAACATAAAGCTAGCCCAAGATCTACCCTTTGGTAAGGTGCGGTCACTGTTTAATTGCCCCTACCCACTACCCGCTCCCTTTACAGAGATACAAAGGCCACCATATCCTCTGAGTTCAATCCATTCATCTGTTCACAAATATTTGAGTGGCTGCTTGGTGCCAGCCAGTTCGGACCCAATGTATGACTCACAAGGTCTCTTCTGGAATTTTTATTACAGTTACACAACTGAGATTTGGCATCATGACAAGGTGCTTGGGTTTTGGGAAATCCACTCCAGGGAGGATTGGCAAGAGTATCCACAACCGTGCTGGCTTCATAAGATGGTATTATTTGGGTTGTACGACTTTAAGGAAAATCAGATTAGAAGTCTGATAAGAATAATCAATTCGGAGAAATACACCCACCATTTAGTATTTTAAGTACACATCATTATTCTGTGTGACTCAAAATTCTCTACCAAGAATCCTAAATATCCTCAGGTATGTAATTCAGTTGGATGTGGAGCCATAGTCTATGGTTTGGGAACTGCATCACCTTAAAGGGAACACCTAAACAAATAAGAGCCGTTCTCAGAGCTTAAGTTCATAGGTGGTGGGATGCACTGGTACCCAAGGAAGACACTAGAAGAGACTCGGGACAGAGGCCAGAGGACGGATTCATAGGTGGTGGGATGCACTGGTACCCAAGGAAGACACTAGAAGAGACTCGGGACAGAGGCCAGAGGATGGATTCATAGGTGGTGGGATGCACTGGTACCCAAGGAAGACACTAGAAGAGACTTGGGGCAGAGGCCAGAGGACAGAATAAAAGGATAACAGAACCAAAAGACTAAAATTTTAAGAAACCTGACATTAAGGAAATATTAAGGAAATGTGACCTATGGAAAATTCTGGTTCCATGTCAGCTGCCTGAAGCCTACCATGTCTATTTAAATTCTAAAGGACCCCATGATCAAACCTCCCTAAACTGGATTTCCTTTTAAAAAACAAACAAGCCCTAGTTTGAAATTGTTAGCAACCCTATACATATTCTCAGGCACTCTTAGAGTATAGGGCAATAAGCGTTTGGAACAGGGGGTGGGGTTGGGGGGAGTGGGGTGGTGGGGGTTGCCGAGCCTGCATCAAGTTACAGAGATGTTGAGCATACAGCTGCCCCAGGCGGTTCTATCTCCTGACCAAGGGCGGAGGAGACAGCAGTACACACTGAGAGCTGCTTGGGCTTGAAGGCACGGGCATCAGGTCCTCCCAATTCTCACGCTACCAAGCCTGCCACCCAAAGTACAGTCATCTTTGCCACCTACTGAGGAAAGTGATCTCCATTTGGAATCTGCCTTCCACAGTGTTCCTGGAATTTCTCCCCATCACACATTTCTGAGATCCTTCCAAAGCTGGAAATCAACACATAATCCAGGGCCATTCAGGTTAGGCAAAGCTGTAACAGTCTCTAAACCCATATTTTAACAGAAACAGACAAACAAACAAACACACACACAAACAAAAGAAACTGCCTTAATCTTCAAATTTAGCATTGGGGTAATTTCTGAGATGTGGAAAGACCAGCCACTGAGGGTAAGTAAGCTACCAGTACAAAGGCTTGAAACAGGTGTCACAATCCCTTCTCATTCTAGTGTCACCAGGGTCGAGAGGTATTAAGAAACATCTATGTCACATCTAAACAGGAAAATGGAATAGGAAATAGGTCAGGTTTTAGGAAAATAACTGAATCTTTTCTGTAAATAAGCTTATACTGTACAAGATCCACAGAGAAGCTGGGCATCAAGATAGCACACACCTACAATGCCAGCAACTTGGAGCTGAGGCGGGAAGGTCATGAGCTACATAATGAGCCCAAGGTTGGCCTGGAGTACATAGCAAGACTCTATAAATAAAACACACACACACAAACACACACACACACACACACACACACACACACACACAGAGAGAGAGAGAGAGAGAGAGAGAGAGAGATACACAGAGAGATACAGAGAGAGAGACAGAGAAACAGAGAGACAGAAACAGAAAGACAGAGAATATGCTAAGGGATGAGGGACAGAAAAAGAGACACAGAAACATACACATACACACACAGAGGGTTCTTAGATCCCACTCATGCAAGCATATATTGTGACTGTCATATCTGAGCATGCGGGTTGGAACAGAACCTTTTCAGAGCGGAGACTCATTGCTAATTCACACAGACCAAAGGAGAATTCATGTGTCCTATAAACTATAAACTTAAACAGGACTCTATAACTTTTCCAGAATTTAGAAACCCAGTGCAGATCATGATGGCGTTAAGGAGCATGGGATGAGAAAGGGAATCCTGGGGCTACTCTCAGTTGAGAACAAAAGCCAGCAATTCCTAGATTTGGAGTTATTTATTTTTTATTTGCATAATGGTAAGTTTTCAAGAAGTATTTTAGAAACCAAATCACCCCTTGCTGCCAGGAAGGCCCAGGGAATATTCCATCTGACTACTGCTTCTTTTTCACACCTTATCACTGACATCCTCACAGATCTCAGTGAGGAAGACAGAGTGTTGAGTTTCCAGGAGCACAGTGAAAGTCAAGATTCCAATGGTAGAGGGCAGTTTTTATATCTGTTGCTACTGTTTCTAAACAATGGGAAGGAACTTAGCTCAATTCACTCAGTCTGAGCCCTGTGCTCATGGGGCTCACTGTAAAATGACTAAATCATTTAGATCCAGCCCTAAGGTGATGCATGCTATTCTCTGTAAATAACGAATAAAGGCCTGAAGGTTGACTCAACTTTAATGCCCTGTAAGAATGAGGCAATGTTAGAACCACTAAACAGACTTCCTAAATTAAATGTCAACAGTCTCCTGAGCTTATCCCAAGAAAGTCACTAACTAGTACTTGTTCCTGTTCTCTCAAAAGCCACCCAACATATGCTGGCCGTGATGCTACAACCAGCTTTGGGGAGGCAGAGTCTGGAGGATTCTGAGGAGTTTGAGATCACTCTGGGCTACAGAGCTAGTTTCACACTAGCAAAGGGATAGGTGGTAAGATGCTATCTAAAACAAACAAACAAACAAACAAACAAACAAAAAAACCAGATAATCACCCCACACAGTAAAATATCATGGGATCGTCCTACAAAGCTGAACGATTTAGAAGACAAGAGGATAATGAGTCATACCTGGTCTTTTTTACCCCCTTGATTCTTTGGAGAAATAAATCAACAAAGCACAAAGAAACCAATGGTAAGCACAGAAGAAAAGACAATTTCTTGGTTCTGAATGGATTTCTTCCCTGTGCATCTCACAGTCTGAAGGTTGGGATTCTTTAGCCTTTTCTTACCCACACAGGAGAAAAAGCATGGATGGTTAACAGTGAGGCCAAGCTTCATGTATGCTATCTCTTTGTCCCTACATTCCTCTTTCTGAAGGAATCCCATTCTCTGATGTCCTGATGGGAGATAAACCGAAGAGAGGCAATGTAGGCTCAGACCATGGGAGATCATAAAGAAGTCCATGACAGAGCTGGAACAGGGACAGCACCTGTCAGTCACTGTCATTGACACCTCCCTAATCAGCAGACAGTGGCTTCATTTTTCTCACTAGAAACTACATAGGATGGATGCTACACTCTCTTCAGAATGTAACACTAATTTTTTTTCACATGGCTCAGCTGGAGGAGGGGTAGCAACTTGGGGGGTTGAAAATAACTGCAAGAGTGTCACACTCTCCTGTGTGTGTGTGTGTGTGTGTGTGTGTGTGTGTGTGTGTCTATGCCTTTAATCCCAGCACTGGGAGGCAGAGGTAGTTGGATCTCTGAGTTTGAGGTTAGTCTGGTCTATAGAGTAAGTTACAGAACACCCAGGGCTACACAAAGAAACCCTATCTTGGAAGGGGAAAAAGTCACACCAGTCAACGATTAATACTGGATACTCAGTTCCTCATCTGTAAAACAAAAATAATACTACCTACCTTATGAAGCTATTGTACAGGACCCATATACATACATCCATACATATACATATAAACACATGCATACACATACATATAAACATACATATGTATGCATATACATACAAGCACATAAACATACACACAGACATATACACATACATATATAAAAACCTACAAAAGCCTACATACTACACACATGCACACAGCATATACATCTATATGACATATCTCACTATGTCATCTACAGTGGCCTTGAACTCACAGTGATTCACCTACCTCTGACTCCCAAGCACTGGGATTAAAAGTTTGTGCCACCATACCTTCAGTCTAAGAGTCATATTTGTTTTATCTTTTATTTTTGAAAAGGGAAGGAAGAAAGATCAGAATGGGAAGGAATGCTGTGAACTGCTGACTTCTGCACATGACACGGCTGTTGCAGCCATGACCTCATAACAGCAATGGTTACTTACAGGAGACTTGCCTAAGGCTGGACCAGCAACATGTCAGCATGGCTGGGGAGGGGCTCCACCTCTTCCTGAAGACCATATGGGCAAGTTAACCCTTGCTGGGAGAGGGGAAGTTATAGTCAGCAGTGCTGTAGGCACTGTTACATTGCGTTTGATCAAGTAAATACCTTTCATCCAAGCTCACACAAGTAATCATAATTAAATCATAAGGAATCCTAAAGAAAGTAGGAGCAGGACTCCCAAGGTTGGAGATACACAAGGATAACAAGGGGACATGATCAAAGTACACTTTATACATATATGTATATATATACATATATATGAAATTATAGTCCCATAGACATTAAAATTGAATATACATTTTAGCTGGGCAGTGGCGGCGCACGCCTTTAATCCCAGCACTTGGGAGGCAGAGGCAGGTGGATTTCTGAGTTCGAGGCCAGCCTGGTCTACAGAGTGAGTTCCAGGACAGCCAGGGCTACACAGAGAAACCCTGTCTCGAAAAACAAACATTTTAAATTAATAGCCACACTATTGCATAAACAGCCATTAAATAAATGCAAAATAATTTACAGCTAGCAACAAATTATTATAGCAGCTAATTTTTCAAGAGTAATTAAGATAATAGTCACTGCACTTACTTGATGACTTAAACATCTATCTCCCATATAACTTGCAAACAATGTACTTGTGCTGGTTTGAATGAGAATGGCCCCTACAGGTTTGAATACTTGGTCCCTAGTTAGTGGAACAGTTTGAGAAGGATTAGGAGGTGTGGCCTTGTTGGAAGTAGTATGTCTCTGGGGGTGGGCTTTGAGGTTTCCAAACCGACACCATTCCCAGTTAGCTATTTCAGCTTTCTGTTTATGGATCCAGATGTGAGTTCTCAGCTACTGCTCCAGCACCATCCCTTCCTGTTCCATGTTCCCTGTAACGATGGTCATGGATTCCAGCCCTCTGCAACCATGAGCCCCAGATTAAACACTTTCCTTGTAAATTGCCTTAGTCATGGTGTTTCATTATAGCAATAAAAAGGTAACTAAGATGGTAGTTGAACACACACACATTTAATTCCATACATCTATACACATAATGAATATATAGTCTGTATATTTTAATTAAAAGTATATAGTGTTATATGGCATGCATTTTATTTAAGCTGAAAGCCAATAAGGAAATGGCAAAATACAAATAGAATGTTTCCAAAAGGGCAGCTCCAAGACTTTATCCTTATATATTTTTTTATTCTTATACATCTTCCAAAAACTGTACACCATTGGCATATGGTTCTTTAAAATGTCAATATTAGAAAGAAAAAAATCGATTGTTAAAATGTTCAGCTACAGAAAAATAAGATGAGGATGAAGCCCTGATAACAGGTGTGGTCCAAGAGTCAACTTTTCTCCATCTAACTGACCCATCTGATCATTGAGAGAAAAAGATTTCAGTCACTCAGAAGGTACAATGAGTAATTTGCCAGCTTTGCTGTGTAAAGAAAGGCAGTGACAGAAGCTCCAGGCAGCAGAAGATGACTAACACCGGGATGTCCTTTCAGTGTTCCACTAGAAGGCTGCCTGCCTGGAGAGAGGCAGGACTGGTAAGTGGATGAGAGAAAGCAGGTGGGGGAGGGAGAGAGTGATGGGAGACCCAATCTGGAGACTCATGAGAAGGCTCCAACAAGCCTGTGCAACAGGCAACCCTGGGAGTCTAAATTCCAGAGGAAAGAAAAACAGTGTGAGCTTTGAATGGGCAGGATCTGGCAGGGGGAGGGACAGGATGAAGAAGAACACTGAAGTGGGTACGGGGGAGGAAAGAGAAAGCCAAAGAGTAACAGCCAACTCATTTTGTGACTTTGGATAGTGAAGGTGGGCACAGCACATGGCTCGGCACCAGAAAGTCACCCAGTGTGCCAATTTGCATAAAGACAAGCTTGCATAATTAAGGGGAGGAAATACGGATGCATCCCACTGTTCTGAGGATACACTATAGAGCCAACTGAGCACTGAGACTTTGTTTGGAAGGGAAGTTGAGTCTAACAGGCAGTTAGGAGCCTGCTGGATGCAGAAGGGCTCTATTAACGCAAGCATATGCTGTTCATTAGGAAATGAATTAGCACCTAATCTAGGGCAGTCAACTCTTAAAATATTGCCAAAAATCCGGCCCTCAAATGGACCATACTATGCAAACGGGAATGTGTTGACAAACAGTCGTGGAACAAAAATACATTTCAACATGACTACATCCTGGACCAATGCAGATTGGGATAGTTCTCAAGATGCAAGAGTCTCTCGGGCTTCAAGGAAACCGTGATTGGCAGCATCGATCAGCATATGCGTACTGTGTTCAGGAGATGGCTTTTATGAGAAACCGTAACACAAGGCAGAAAGGGCCAGGGTCAAGCAGCAGGCCTTGAGCCTAGTATGCCGGGCTCTTTATGTCCATGGGGGTCATATGTGATACAGTATACATGAGCTCAGATGACAAGACTAGGCTTCAGACAGATGGGTAAGCTCCCTCCACTTGCCTAAGACAAAAATGGGTTTGCTCAAGGACCAGGGATAACTGATTACAAAGCTGGCTTGTGTTCGAAACCTCCCTAGGGTTTTTGTTTACTTTTCAATGTCCTCTGTGTTTCTGGTGGCATGCCATTGTAACAGGAGAAGTATTTTTATTGCTTTCAGACATGGACACAGAAAGCCTGAGGAGGAAATGACCTGGCTAGGGTGGTGAGGTGAACTGGTAAGAATGGCTGCGACTCGTGTACAGTTTGCAGGAGGGAGGGAATGGATACGACCCCTGACTGTGTAAACTTGGAAAGTGTACAGATGACACAGAGAACACTCTCTCATGGGAAGCTACTGCCCCGCCAGGGCAGCAAACCTATAAACATTAAGGTTCGAGTTTATTCTAACACCACTGTACTAGGACAGTGGATGGTTCCAGGTTTTGGAAAGTATGTATTCTTGTTAACAGAAGGTAGACACAAAGGCTTTCAGTCTGATGCTTACTCAAAACTCAGAGAGCTGGACACAGCACACAACAGAATACCACCACCTTAAATATAACGCATGCTGTTCTGCTCCAGGCTCAGTCTGAAGATGTAACCCATCCCCCTCAGGTACTGCTTTCTTGGCTGGGGACTGGACCACAGTATTGTATGTAAATTCCCCCTCACATGTGTCTACTTCAGCCCAGAGGAGACAGACAAGCCTCAAGCTATCTCTGTGTATCAGCCACGAGTCTCTCAGAGGATTTGAACACAATTTCAGAATTAAGCCATTGTTTCTACTCCAGACATTTGAGCCCTGCCAGTGTTTGTGAAGTACAAACATCCACAATTATAGAGCCAAGCAGGGGTGGAAATGTCTCCTTTTTGATGGTCTCCTAGGTGCAAAATGTTGGAAGAGAGTTACAGAGGTTCAGAGTGTTCAAACTCACTCCAAATGCCTTATAATTAAGGCTGATGGAGGCAGAACCACAGGCTTCTTTGGGTTTGTGCCGAAGTCCCTAACTCATGGCTAAGTAGCCAGAAAGCACTTCAGCCAGAAGAGAGAAGGACTGGAGTGGGAAGAATCTGGGAGTGACTGGCTTCTAATCCAGCAGGGGAAGGCACATTTCACAGGAGAGGAAAGTTACACAGTCACAAGCTTTCGTACTTGGAAGAGAACAAAAGAATTACAGCACAAAGAATAGGAGAGCCGAATGAGGGGCTGCCTGATGGAAGGATTCATCTGAGTGGGCTTTCTTGACGGCTGCAGTGTGAAGTCAGGCTTGAAGGAGGGGAAGAGAAAGGGATTTGGTGGGAAATAGGCATGGGTGCTAGGCATGGTGGCTCTTGTCTGTAATCCCAGCACTCAGGAGACAATGACAGAAGTTCAAAGTCAGCCTGGACTACATATAGCCAGGGCTATCCAGCAAAGCCTGAGGAGGGGGAGGGGGAGAGGGAGGGGGGAGGGGGGAGAGGAGAGGAAGAGGAAGAGGGAGAGGGAGAGGGAGAGGGAGAGGGAGAGGGAGAGGGAGAGG
>NW_021621185.1:18400117-18417850 GCF_004785775.1 Grammomys surdaster
CGGGCGCGCGCCCCCCCCCCCCCGCCGCCCCGCGCCGGAGAGGGAGAGGGAGAGGGAGAGGGAGAGGGAGACCTAGTGATAAGAATGAGAAACCCATGCTCTGAGGGTTTAATTACAGGTAGGGGTACACACCTACCACTTGGTAGGAGGCAGGAGGATCACACATTTAGGGCTAGCCTGGGGTACTTAAATGGGCTATCTCTTAAAAGAAAGAGGAAGAGAGAAGAGGAGAGTAAGAAAAGAAAAGAAATCAAGAAATGGTAGATAAACTTCAAGGTGTACTTTTGTTCCTTGGTTTCCAGTCTTCTGCACTGTTCTTGGCCTTTAAAGCCTGTTTAGCAAAAACTCCTAAGGCAGCCCCTACCATCCCGGCCCTCCCCAAGGTCTCTGGGCTTTTCAGAGCAGGAGCACGGAACTACCCAGAGGCTGTGTCCACCATGTCAGTGTGAGGTAGCTGTGAGATGACAAGATGACGGTGACCAGGTGACATCTCAAGGTCAAGGGGCCAAGCACAGCTTCACTCCTTTGTAATGTGTCCTTCCAACACAGTAACTCACCCCACTTAGAAACACATAGCTCTGTAGCAGAACCATGAGCAGTCCCTGTAACCTCACAGACACCACAGTCATCACTAATTTAAATACGCGGGGCTGGTGACACGGCTCAGTGGGTAAAGCACTTGCTGTGCAAGGGTGAGGTTCTGAGTTCGGATCCCCCACCCCCACCCCGGCATTCACAACAAGCCAGGTATGGAAGTGTGCACCTGTAATCTCAGTGCTGGGAGGCAGAGATAGGCAGACTCTCGAGGCTTGCTGTATACCTGACACCGGGAGCTTCAAGTTCAGGAAGAGACCCTGTCTCAAAAAGTAGGACGGAGAATGATACAGGAAGAAGCCTGGCCTCCATATGTGCATGCATTAGTGCAGTCACGCAGGCAAGCGTGTGGCACATGCACGCACATGCATCCACACACAGTCATGCACACATGTGTACACACACACCCACACACACATGCACACACACGTACACACACAGCCACACAGGCACACATTCCCACACACATGTAAGACAAACTCCTTACTAGTATTCACAGTGCACTCCATTTATTTCCCTGGGCAACACGCATAGAGCTGCATCCACGGGAGTGGGGCTGAAGACATTAAAGGAAATGGCCGTTGATCTGTTCTTAAAATCTTGGTTCTCAGTCCGTTCCCCCTGCCCCGCCCCCAGCACCTCCTCCACTGCCAACCTGATGCCTCTGTCTATGTGTGTCATTTCATGTTCTGAGCTACAGTCTTCTGAACCATTCTAAGTGATCCTGGTCATGCCAGGCAATAGAACATTGACTAAGGCCAGCTCTAACTCCTTGATGCTCACACAGGCACAAACTAAGACAGTGTCAGCACACACACACACACACACACACACACACACACACACACACACACCCCTCCTCCAACCTATCTTCTCTGCACAGTTTTTCTTACTCTGGTTTACCAAATTTCACTCACAAAATCCTACCCCACCGGTTTATTTTTATGTTAGACTGGAGAAACGTCAATCATTTCTCCAGGTCCCACGCAGTGGGCACAGACTGGCAGTGAGACTTCTGGGAGATGTAAAGCAGCCATTCTGGACACCTTCTTGCTTTCCACACAACCCGGGGCTTCCTGAGCTATGAACTAAACAGCTCCATAAACACAGGACAGAGCTAGGAACTGGGAAGACAGAATGAAGAAGACTCTCTCGGGACACGACTTGAAGTCCAGCTGCCACAAGCATCATCTTATTGGCATCACCAGTCAGGGTTTCGGTATTTAGTAATAATGGCTCCCTGCCTGCAAACCCAGATGAACCAGCCAGCATTCCCAGTGTGCCTTGAATACCTGTGAGCTGCATGGACCTGCACACCACGGACGCCTGGCTTAACAGTGTGTGTGAAGCAGACTTCACACCCAGCTGTCCAGGTTCCAACTGCTCAGTTCACACAGGGCTGTGGAAATTCAGAAGATCTGCAAGCTCGGCCTGAAGGTGGTCTTCCCAGGAAGCCCTCATCCCAGCCTCCTGACCCACATACAGGGCTCTCCAGAACCTGGTTAGTAGTGACCCCTCACACACCTGTTCCCTTGGTTCAGAGTTCACAGAGTAAGGACACACACCAAGAAGAAATATGGGCCCAGAAAGAACCAGAACTCTCTCAGGTCACTGCCTTTCCCATTTGGTTTCTCAGGGCTAGAGTCCCCTCAAGCTGGATATCTGAGGCACGTCCTGCATTTGAATCTTACAAAGTACTTGCAGAATAATTCCATTTCATGTTATAGATACAACTTCACAGACCCATTCTTCACACACTAGCACCTAAGCCAAAAGGTCCTCTGTGTTCTACCTGTATTCTTACCATAGTCTTATTACCTCTAACTTGGTTTTCTCCTTCAAAGCAAGGAGCACTGGGTGTGGAGAGGGGGCAGGGATCTCTCAGCTCTGGGAAAGGCTAAGCAGAGGCTTCTGGTACAAGCTGTACTGGCAAACATCGATTAACTAGCATGTGATTAACCAGACTTGGCTTGTCCAAATGTTTTACTCCGCCTCTCTCTCTTTAAAAAGGTTGAGACAGCAAATCAGAAGATACTGTTTCTATACATAAAATTACACATAGAAGAAGAAAACCAGAAAATAACAAGTAGTGGCCAGGGTATAGAAAAACTGGAGCGCTGTGTGTGTGTGTGTGTGTGTGTGTGTGTGTGTGTGTGTACAATGATGCAGCCTGTGTGGACAGCCTGAACACTCTTTATAAAAGTCAAATAAAATTGTCCATAATATTATAACCCCAATAATCCCATCTCTGGGTACTGACTCCCCCCAAATTGAAAGCACATGCGCTAACAACACTCACGCTCACAGCAGTGATATCCAGAACAGTCCAAAGAAGGAAACAAGTACATTATAAACACGGTGTAGTGCAGACAGGTAAACGGACTAAAACCTGAGCCACACTACCCCATGAATGGGCCTTGAGGATGTTATCCTAAGAGCAATTGGACGGTCACAAAAGCCAAATCCGTATGATCAACTTACATGAGGTGTTCCTACAGACCGTGAGTAGAATAGGTGTTTCAAAGGGACGAGGAAGGAGACAGAAGGACCAGTGTCATCTGTACCATGTCAACTGAATGACATTTAAACATGGCCTGACTAGTATCATAATTGAAAAATAACTAAGTGGTATTTCCTATATGTCAAACACTGACTTCTCCACAAATGTCAACTCCTTTGATGTTCTCAGTCACAAGGGAAGGTGTAGTATAATCATCATCCTCTTCCTTACCACCTCACGGACCACCACACAACTGACCTTCGGCTCCAAAACCGTGTCTTGGAATACCAGGCTGTTCACATGACTGAGACCACCAGGCCTGGGGACTACCCATTAGGTCACATAGAATCAGAACGAGAATACTACTACGGCACCGTCAGGAGGCCCAGACACCAGACCAGTCAGCTCCTGCTCATGGATTCTGTTGCTTTGACTAATTTCACAAGACCGGGCCTCAGATTAGAAAGAGAAGATCTCGGGACTAGTTCTCCTTTTAAGGCAAAATGTCTGTTGTATGACACCAGGAAGATATGCTTGCCTTTTTATATTTCATATGCTAGCACGGTCATGATAAATAAATATATATATAAATATATAGATATATATGGTTCACAGAAGGTGTGGCCTATGAAAGAGCTCAGGAGACCACAGGATGAAGGTTCTACATTTGCTAGAAGTAGGTGGGCTGTGCTCTCGGGCTCTTACTTCATCGGCTTCCAACAAGTCATAGGTGTATTCTATCTTCTCTTACCAAGTTCTGACCACTTGTGATGGTCACAAATACTTTTTTAAAGTAAACTGCTGCTCTCATAATTCCAACCACCAGGAAGGTAGGGACCAGGAAGACAGTTTGATCAGTGAAGTACTTGCCCCAGCACCCAGGTCAAAAGCTGGGTACTATAGTGTGCACTTGTGATCCACTATTCAGAGCAGAGACAGGTAGATCCCTGGGGTTTGATGTCTAGACTGTCTAAGCCAGTCTGTGAGTTCCAAGTTCAATGAATGACACTGTCTCAAAAAAAAAAGAAAAAAATAGAGAACAATTTAGGAAAATTTTGACCTCTGGCCTCTGTGTTCAATTACACACACGCACGCACGCACGCACGCACGCACGCACGCACGCACGCACGCACGCACGCACGCAACCTAAATACATTGGTTAACAAAGAGTTCAATAATGATTACATGTAGATCCCATTGCTTCTTAAGGCCCACTCGGGAAACGTCAGTGAGGATCCAGTCACAGTGCCCACAGTGTGTCATTTCTGCTCAAACCAAATGCCTTTCGCTTACTGACTGCATTCTCTGACTCTCACCCCCATTTCACACCAGAACAACAACATCGCTGGCCAGATACAATGACGTGATTAGCAACGTAAACCCCTCTAGATCTGGGCTGAAAGCTCTCTCTGCCTTTTACAGTATGTTCAATTTATCTCATTAAGAATAAGAACATTCTATTATGTAACCGCAACACAAGTATCCAAATCAGGAAATTTAATATTGAGACAACTGTATTATCTATACTTGAGAGCTAACTCCGAGAAATGTCTTACGTAGCTTTTTTCTTCTTCTTCCTTCATTTAGTTTGTTTGTTTGTTTGTTTGGCACTGGGCACTGATCTCAGGGACTCTAGCTCACTGGGCGAGCACCTCACCTCTGAGCTATATCCTTGGCTCCCTGGGTCGCTTTCTTCCTGCCCTTTGCCTTTGGCTGTCGAATGTCTCCAGCTTTATTGATCCAGAAGGCTGCCAGCTTTTGTCTTCTTTCATCTTATGTGTTTAAAGATCCCCAGCCACTGGTTTTTACCTGGAACATCTGTTGACCTCTTTGTAACAAGTAAGCATCTTTGCACTTAAGCGCCCATGTAAAAGGCAAGTTCTAGTTGGCCCACACATCACATGATTTGGGATGGTCACCCTAAGGCTAACTTTAATCACTTGATTCCAGGGATTTGAGCTACATTTCTCCACACCTGTGGGGAGACACTTTAAGACTGTATGAATATCCCTTTATTTATGAACATTATATCTGTTAATGTGGGCAGCTATTGATTTTCTAATGCCAACGTTTCTTCCACTATTGTAAGGAAGGGCCTCCCCTGCTCCCCAATTCCTTTGTCAGTTTAGACCTGGGATTCTATATTCAATCTACCTGATGTCTCTGAATTATACAGAGTGAATACATCAAAATGGCGTTAAGCAGGAAAAAATGATCAAGAAATAGCTTGTAACATTGCTCTAAAGTCTAACCTGGGTATGTGATGAACTTCTGCCACAAATCTACAACTACACCCACTCCTGGTGACATCACTCTGTGGTGACCCCCTGCTGTGTCCCACAATCCTCCTGGGTTTCTTCAGTCTCCGTGCTCACAGTCTAACACCCAGTTCCCCATCTTCCCAACAACTTTGCTATGCTGCCAGTCAGTCATTACTGAAAACAGTTCACACAGTCAGCTGGACTTGCTGGAGGCTTCAATGCCAGGCAGCCCAAGGCCAGGGTGTGGATTCTACAGCCAGTGGCTTCTCCCTAGCAGCTCTGACCTCCCAGTAATACACAGTGGGGCAAAGTTAAACTTTACGGTTTGTAAACCTCTCATAACCTCTCCATCCACTTCATATGCCGGGTTACTACTATATTAAAATGAGGTTGTATAATGAGGGCATGCTCTAAAAGCCTGGAAATCATTAATGTGTACATGCCCTCACTATAAGTCACAGCATTTCCATCCCTGTGGGGCAAAGGGCACTCCCACTGCTCAGCCCCTTCCGGGAGCCACTCTTCAACCAAGATGAGGGTTGGACATATTTTCATTTTGTATCTCTTCAGAGTCATGCAGGAGGACTTTGTCCATTATTTTTGGTACCATTTGTTTGATGTTTTCTAGCTAAGCAAGAGAAAAAGGATGTGGGGCTACACTGAGTGGTGTAAGTAGTGCCTCGGGGAGGCGAGGCAAGGGGAGCTGGTTTTTTAAATCGGGAGAGTAGCATACGGGGCCAGGTGTGCTCTCACATCTGCTCTGTGTGGGTGGCTCATGCCTTCCGCACCCTGCAACACACGCAGCTTACTTACGCACTACAACTGTGCTCAGCAGGGGAGTTAATCTGTAGGTCTGCAGGGTGACAAAGCCTATAAATGTTATAGCCAAATTATTACTGTGATGGAATTTCCATTCAAGGATATGAACTGGGGCTTTTAAAAGTCTTTTAGTAAATGATACTATATACTTACTTTTTAATGTAAAGACTAGCAATGGGGACTTATAACACCCTCTCCCCTCACCACCACCACCACCAATCCACTATTAAGAAACAGAATAGGCATACTGTCAATAAGGGCCATTTAGCCCAGCCCATTTGTACAGCCCCTCACCCTTCTCCATGGGCTTTAAATAACTGTAAATGCCTCCTCTGGAGGAGGGAACTCAACTGCCTCACCTACAGGGATCCAGGCTTTGGGCTGCAGCTCCTTTTTTCCCCTCCTGGTCTATTTCTTTAGCCCAGTGGGTAGGGTTTCCTTTGCTGCCGTTCCTTGGTTAGCAGACAGAGAAGCCCCTTCCTGGCTTGTGCCATTAACATGAAGAGAGCTTGGTGCCACCTCCTATGCCTCAAAAATCCTGCCCATGCCCCTTGTGGCTGCTACTTGTTGAGTAGCTAATACTCAAGCCTGCCTTCTCTCTTACACTGATGGCACTGAAAGGGTCTCTCCAGCTGTCGTAAGCACGGCAACACTTCTTTCAAGTTGCTCTCCTGTATATGTCTGTCTGCAGTGGGCCAAATCCACAAGCTAACAGGAAAGTTCTAGCTAAAGGCAGACGGATACATAATATGAAAACTAAATGAGAAGACTCAATCAATAAAGTACTTTTCGGGCAGGAATGAGTACCTGATCCTCAACACGGTGCAAAAAACCTGGAGTATAGGACATGCCTGTACTCCCAGCAGTGTGGAGATGGAGACAAGTCTCTCTGTCTGTCTCTGTCTCTCTGTCTCTGTCTCTCTCTCAACTTTGAGTCTGGTATATTGCTCAGCCGTAGATCACTTGCCTAGCACACATTCCAGGAACTTTTAGCTTAGTAGATAGATAGATAGATAGATAGATAGATAGATGACAGACATGGATAGATAGATAGATAGATAGATAGATAGATAGATAGAGATAGATAGATAGATAGATAGATAGATAGATAGATAGAAAGACAGATAGTGGGTACTCTGAGTAAATAAATAGTAGGTACTCTGGGAAATTTCTATATTCTTTCCAGGAAAGAAATGAAAAACTATCCACTGAAATATGATAGAAAAGACCTACAGCACAAGAGAATTACCCAGCCGGGGGAAGGGTCAGCAAGTGTCCCAGCCTGTGAGGATGCTGATGAGGACAGTGATGAGAACCATATGCTACTACCACAGAGCATCCACAGCTGGACTAGTTGCTCTCTTAAGCCCTTTATGAGACTAATCTAATCCTGACAAAGTCTGTGTGTGGGGGTGCCATTATTCCCACTTGTCAAATGATGGAACCAAGACACTGGGAACATGGATGCTACATGATAACTCGTGGAACCTGGAGTGTTCCCTCTGCAAGTTGGCTCCAGGCCTAAGCTCTGAACTATGAAGTGAGTGGCTGGGGCGCCTTGTGGGTCCCTCTGAGATCCACTAGGGTACGACAGGTAACCTGAAGAAGTTCTGGTATTTGTAACTCAGGAGATCACATACAGACAGAAATAGTCTGTCTTTCAAAAAAGTTATCAGAAGCCCAGTGTGCTTTGCAGCTTGGCATCTATTATGGAGCAAGTCTTTTAGCCCCGACTCATCTGTGTGTTCCTTTTAAATACCCTTAAACTGGGTCATCTACGAGAGATAAGATGTTTGTAAACAACTGATGATCAGCCCGACTCTATAAAGAGTAGATTTGTATCTTACCCTTCTTGACAGAAAATGATTTCCATGGCAATTTGAAAAAAAAAAAAAGAACAAAAAGCCAAACATGGTGGTACAGGCCTGTAATCCCATCATCCAGAGGGCTGTGCCAGGAGGATCATAGGTTTGAGGCCAGCTGTGACTAGGGAGGCTCTGTCTCAAAAATGAACAAGCAAGCAAGCCAAGTAACAAACCCCTCAAAAACTACAGGGGCTGATGGGAAGGAGGGGCTGATGGGAAGGAGGGGGTGATGGAAAGAAGGGGCTGATGGGAAGGAGGGGCTGATGGGAAGGAGGGGCTGATGGGAAGGAGGGGCTGATGGGAAGGAGGGGCTGATGGGAAGGATGGTCAGTGGTTTGTTTTGCTTTACTTAGTTAGCTTCATAACTTCATCTATCTACTAGGGGGAAAAATAAACAAACAAAATTATTGTTTTAAGTTTCTCCTCAATTTGTAAATGATTGTGAGACTCTGTTGGTTGCCATAGCAGATAGGTGCTGAGGCTAAGAACTGGGTTTTGACATAAAATACCCTGGTTCAGTCTGTGTAAGTCAAAAAGCCTCAACATACTCATTTGCAAAATGGGTATGTCTGTCATCTATCTATCCAGGTAACATCCAGACAGGGAAGAGATTGCACTTCAGCAAGTTTATTTTGCCTTTGGTTACAGCCAGCTAACCAGAATTTAAAAGAACTACTTAAAAAAATGGAGAAAACAAGTTATGTACCATGAAGGCAGAGGGAAAGCAGCAACAGAGAGCCATCGCCTCCCCAGATTTGAAAGGGCAGGAAGAAGGCTGGGAGGACCAGGAAGAAGGCTGGGAGGACCAGGAAGAAGGCTGGGAGGACCAGAATGCAGCCAGAATTTATCTGGAACAGGATCTGCAGGAGTACAGCTACCCTGGCAGGTGCTGTGACTTTCAGCAGAGGAACCAGACACTCCGTCCCCTCCTCTTATAGGCACAGCCCAGGGGAGCGGAAGCAAGGGACACACATCTCATCTCTCAGAACCAGAGTGGCAGAGCCCATACTGGGTGTTTAACAGTTAGCATCTCAGCACACAGAGCACAGCAGGTCCGAGGGGACATCAGAATAGCCAGCCTGATGTCATCGTCTCATCATCAGTTATTTTATGTTTCTATCCACCTTAATAAGTGGCAAATGCCATGAGGGCAGGAAGTACCAGCTAATCCACTCCCGGGCCAGAACAGATCCCAGGCCCTTGTGTGGGGGAAGTCACTCTTACAAGCTCATCTTATGATGCTATTTTAAATAATGCAATTATTTTTAGCAAATGAAATATGATCAAATCGTTTTACAACTCAAGGAAGATATATGGGCTAACATCCTTAAAACCAGAGGGGGTCCCTGTTTCTGCTTCCATGTGTTTCATTAGCTGGAGAGGTGCATGTTGCTCCCCCAACCCACCCCAAAATATTAGCTTGGAAATGCTCTGATTAAAGCCATACGTCTCCACTAATGGCATGGAATTTTCCTGATTTCATTATGTGAGCACAGCTAATTTCTTTTGGGGGAATCATTTAAGTTTAAATGTTTTAACCCAACGTAAGTATGTGTATTCTTCATTTCTGCTGAAGTCATTATAAAATGGGCATGGTGCTGTCCCTGAGGAGACTACCCAGGAATGAGGGAAAGAAAGCAGCAAGACCACAGGCCACAGTGGTACAATTATAATCTCAGTAGATGGCAGGCTGAGGTAGGAGGGTCATAAGTTCAAAGTCAGCCCATGTTATGTCGTGAATCCCATGTTAGCCTGGGTGATCCTGTCTGAAGAAAAAGACAAAAGACCAAGCCCATTTCCTAAAATCTGTCTGCCAGCTACCACAAATGGCAGACTGGTGCCTCCCTAGGCACGTTCCGTCCCTACTGTCCCTGAGAGTTGATGGAGACATGGTTTTACAATTTGTTTTTTACTTTTTATCTCCGTGTGTGTGTGTGTGTGTATGTGTGTGTGTCTGTGTCTGTGTGTTCATATACGCCACATGATTGTGAGTGTCTACAGAGACCAGAAGGGGTTGGTTGCCCTGGAAATGGAGTTATTTGAAGTGAATGTTGAGAACCAAATTCTGACCCTCGTCAACTGCTCTAACCCCTAGGCCATATTTCCAGCCCTGAGACATGAGAGATTTTATGCTTATGTGTTTATAAAGTAACCAAACCAAAGTAGTAGATTTTTAAAATCACATAGGACAACTCAACATAACAGCAGTGTGGGAATATCTAATTTATTAAAAACTTGAGCCAACACACAGAAGTATGAAAAAATAAAGTGTGGCCTTTTCTGCATATCTACCACATCCCCAAACTCCACTCTTGTCTCCATTAGAAATCTCCGCTAACAGTCCAGTGCAGCATCTTTATAAAACGACCTCATGGCGGAGGGGTTGGAGGATGGCTCAGCAGGTAAGAGTGCTTACTGTACAAGCCTGACAGTTGCAGCTCGATCCTGGAACCCATATAAGAAGCTGGGTACAGTGGTGTCTCCAGCAGTCTGGCTCCCAGATGAAGGGCAAAGACAGGAGAGGGGGCCAGCTGCCTGGGCAGTGTGCAGCAACACCAGAAGAGAGCCTCGACAAGACAGAGAGAAACGCTTTCCAAAGAGCTATATCCTCTGATCTCTGTGTGCACGCTGCAACACACACTCACATGCACATATACCCCCCCACACACTAAATAATAACAAAAATCTTATATAGAACTATTCCTAAATGCTTACATACATATATGTGTTTATAAAAATGCTATTCATCATTGCATTTATGTTGTTTTTGTTTTTGTTTTTTGGTTTTTCGAAACAGGATTTCTCTGTATAGCCTTGGCTGTCCTGGAACTCACTCTGTAGACCAGGCTGACCTCAAACTCAGAAATCCGCCTGCCTCTGCCTCCCAAATGCTGGGATTAAAGCATTTATGATTTTGTAAATAATCTTTTTCATGCAATAGATTTTTTAGGTACATTTCTTATAGAGATATTTTTGCTTTTTCAATGTTTCATATTAAAACTTATGTAAACATCTATTTAAACTACTCTCCAACGACTCTATAATATTCACAGTTCTTTTTTTCTATTTACATTTCATTCCCTCTTGATTCAGTATGGCAGACTTTCACTCGAGCTAATTTTCAACTGGATCGGTGCCATGGTACAGTGTGGGCTTAATAATTTATGTGTGTGTGCCTGTGCCTGTGTGTGTGTGTGCACACGCGTATGTGCATGTGTGTGTGTTATATTTAAGTGGTTAAAAATACATTAATTTTTCCAAAGAGAAGTGGATCTATAACCCTTGACTCTTAGTAGATTTACAATGGTTTCAACCAATTGAGCACGGCAGAAGTAACGTCATGTGACTTCCAAAGTCAGATAATTAAAAAAGCCATGTCTCTTCCCCACAGGTTCTTGGAACATTAGCTCTCCCTGACCACAGTCCTCTTGGGAGCCAGCCACCATGCTAGGAGACACCCTGGTGAGCAGACAAGTGGGGACCAGTCTTCGAGTCATCCCAGCCTCAGGTACAAGAGTTAGAAGGGTCAGACTCCAGCACCCGGAAGCCCGACTCCTTCCAGCCAAGGTTCATTAATTTGTCCATCAAATAGAATAGAAACAAGCTGCCCCCCACCAAATCCTGTCTGAACTCTCAGCTCTGAGAACCTGTGAGCATAAGTTTTGGGGAGTTATTATACAACACTATAGAACTGAACAAAGAACATGCATAGGTCACCCACCTACTCTGGGCTGTTGCTTTCTCTCTCACCCGAAGTTCTGTTACTCCTGGGTAGAAAGACATAGCCAAACTTCTGAGATCTAGACTGGAAGCTCCAATTAGACCATGGCAGCTCTCCTCTCCTCATTCACTAACCAGAGACGATGATTCTTTCTTCTTTAGAGCACAGAGGTGATGTGAGAAAACGGAGAGATGTGCTGAGCCTCTATGCAAGCCTGTCTCTGTCTCTATCTCTGTGTGTCTCTGTCTGTCTGCCTGTCTCTCTCTGCATGAGTGTGTGTGCGTATATGTGTGTTTGTGTGTGTTAATCATCTCCAATCAGTCACAGCAAAGATATTCAAATGTAAATTGATGGTGAAGTTAGGGTTGAAGGTCTAGGGGCTCTGGAGTTGAATCTCCCAAAATGACTTTCATAGATTGACAGTCTTCTAATTTCAACAAATTGTGATTCATAAAAATTTACTTTAATACTCTGGGATTGATAGGCATGATGATTAATTTTAACAAAGGGGAAAGAGAAATAGTGAAAAAAGTATACATAGAAACAAATCTAGACAGGAATAAAACAGGAAAGAAATATGCCTAGCGCTCATAGTGATACAGTCAGTGAATAAGAGTAAAGCTTAATTTATAATATTCTGTGTCATACCCCCCCATGATTTCCAGATATTTTTTCTTTATTATTTTCACTTTTTTTTTTTTTAAATAGAAGTTGCATAGGGCAGTGGTAGTGGTGCATGCCTTTTATCCCAGCACTCCAGAGGCAGGTGGATCTTTTGAGTTTAAGGCCAGCCTGGTCTACAGAGTGAGTTTCAGGACAGCCAGGGCTACACAGAGAAACCCTGTCTCAAAAGGGGAAAAAAGCCACCATACTGAGAAACGGCATGACAGCAGCATATCTGCTAGTTCATGGCCACAGCTAGGTACTAGAACAGAGCAGCAGGTGTCCTGGGCTCCGGCCATCCCTCTGCATCACAGAGTTAAATGTCACTCATTTCACAGGGTGCTCCACAGCATGTCCCCTCCCTCTCATACTTGGTGGCCAATAGAGAAAAGACTCAGGGTCAGAGCATCACAACTGTTCTTGGTGTCTCCCCAACCTCAGGATGCATACTGAACTAAGAAGACCAAGTACTTGGGTACCAATCACCCCTGGGAAAGCAAACCACTAAATGGAGGCCAAGCGGTCTCTGAAGAGATGCTTTGCTTATGTGATCTCTGCTTGAGTAAACACATAAAATCAACAAACACCTCAGACCTAAAACAACCCACCCTACTGCCTTTCTGGGCCTGTTCCGCTCCTTCTCTGCCCATTCAGACAGTGCAGCCATCTGTCCAAGGCTGTCCTTAAAGCACTGATCACAGTACCAAGCAAGTCTCTGCAAGCACTGGTCTTCCCATTGTCTGACCACTCTCAAGGCTAGAGTAACTGTTTTATGATCAGCCTGGTACAAAGTGAACCATACAAAACCTCAGGCCAACCTCCGCTCTGAGCACCATCTCATCCCCTTGGATACAGGTGTGAATTCGTCTTTAGCTGTCAGGAGTTGGTTGGTACTTACTGGAGTCTCCAAGTGTGGCCTGAAAACCTAGGAGCTAGTCTTGCCTCAAGTCCAGCCTCACTGGAGCAGAATCTGCAGATAAACTGAATTCTCACACAGGAAATGCACATCTAAAGGTGGGCAGCTCTTCACTGGAGAACCCTGATCTGGTTTTAGAGATTTCTGTCTCAATAATGCCCAAGACACTAGTCATAGTAGTTATTTTGAAGAGAGAGTTTTAAGGGTGGGAAGAAAACCATAATCCCCTTTCTTTCAGAAAGATCTCATTATTCATGCACTCTTGACATTGGGGGAAGGGAGTCTAGATCACTGCATTTCAAAGCCAAATCCCAAGGGCATGAAGGTGAAATGAAAGCACCACCCGCCATCACAAACACTAATTGGTCTAGCACATGCTATTATAAAAGTTTCAGGTGGGAGCCAGGCCAGAGGAAACACAGCCACACAAAACAAGATGTTCAGTAATTGAATTTGTTTCTTTCCCAATAGTAATGATTCTCCACTAGGAGTATCTAGCAGTGTCTAGAGACATCGTGAGCTTGTCATAAAGGACAATGTACAAATACAAAGTACAGATCAAGCCCCCCTCCCCCCCCAAACCAAACCAAACCAAACCAAACCAAACCAAACCAAACCAAACCAAACCAAACCAAACCAAATCAAAACAAAACAGCTAAGAACCGGCTCTTATGAAACATCCCCAACGCGAGGTGAAAGCCTGGCCTTCAGGTTCTCTTGTTTCCCATTTCCTCTCCTTCCTCCCCACCTCCCATCACATTCTCTTCTCACCCTGACACTCAACTCCAGAAGTGGCCTGCATCCCCCTTCCTCGAGAGCCTGGAGACACAGGAAGGACCTGCTTGTCCTGTCTTTGTTATCCATGCAGCACAGGCCCTGGGTTACCTATTATACCATCCTGCCTGGGCTGGGAGCGCTGAGGGGCCAAGGCTGCTCCCTGGGATTTGAAAGGGACCACCGTCCTGGCGGACTCTGGGGTAGACGCTCTCCTTTATGACAGGAAAAGAAGCAAGGCTCACAAGGAAACCGAGCACGGGAATAATAGCGCAAGCCCAGCTTTTGAAAGTGCAGACAACTGGTGAATGGCCCCTCTAGCTGTAGCCCAACTTTGCTGAAAAGGAGCCGCTCCCCCTCCCCTTGCTCCTGCTCTGAAATGCACCCTCTGGCAGACTTTCCCACTGTTTTGGCTTCCTCTCTTCTATACCAAGATTGCTGCAAAGATGCTGTCTAGGACAGTCAATTTCATTTCACTGAACGGAGAGAGCAGTCCTAAAGGCCAGGAAAACCAGCATCCCGGTGTGGCCACTCACAGCCCCCTTTCCTACGTATCTCAGTTTGGACAATGAGGTATAACCTTTCTTCCGGGGCATGCTGTTCCCAGACAGAACAAAGCTGCCGTCTTGGCATGATTTTGCAGAGCACTTTAAGCCGCAGACCTTAGAGTTAAACTCATGTGCAATTATGTCTAATTTGGCCCTTGCTGGTGATGTGCCCACTGACCGAAATTCTGCTTGCAGGAAAATGACTGGCCACTGATGAAGAAAAACCTGGGGCTGAGCAAACACACTCTAATCTTGTGACTTGAAGGCATCAGGAAAGGAGGATGTTGGCACAGACTATGGGAAAACCTGCTCTAAACCAGACCCATGGAGTTACCCAGGAATTTTCAACACAAATTCACTTTAAATTCCACCTGCTGACTCCAGCATTGCATGAAAACTCCTGTTCCTGGATGGTATGTGTGGTTAAGGTAGGAAGCACAGATGATGTCATGGATCACATAGGTACAGGTAAGGGGAGAGGAAAGGTAGGGGTCGCTGATTGCTGGCCAGACCCTACAGCCCACTGCTGATATCTACCACAGACTATGAACCTGGCTAATACAAGTGCAGCCAGGGGGGAGTGTCTCTCACAGTCGGAAGAAATCACTTAAAAAAACCAGTATGATTTCTTCTTTGAACGTGATTACAGATCGCTCTGGGAAAAAAGAAGCCTGAAGAACAGGAAACATCATTCTGTATAAAACAACTGCTAACCATGAGGCCCACATCCTTCCGGGTTTCCCTCAGACACCACACCCTAGGTTCTAACCCCCGACGTGGGTCCCACTTTCTCAGTTTATCACATAAGCGTGTCTCCAGATCCGATAGGCCAGTCTGTTTATTCAGGCTGTGTCTGTGGCTCTCCAATGGCAACATGAGCAGCTGTTTGCTATTCAGACTTCAGAAGTTTATATGCACAACAGAAGGTAGTAAATATGTGGATGAAAAAGGAAGGCAAACAATAAAATGTTAATGAAGGCTCCGTCTCCCAGAGTCGGCTCAGTCCCCAGTGTGGTGAGCTTTGAGGTCTAATTTGGATCCTGATAGGTAAAGACAAGACGGCAGGCCACTGACCCAATGGAGCACATGCAGGCTCTAGCAGGTCAGGCACATCAGGGAAGGAAATGGCAAAGAAGGCCAGGCTCCATCACCAGGTGAGAAGGAATGTCAAGGAGACAGAGTAGAGAACTATTTGGTGTGTTTAGAGAATCCTTAAGCACTGGAGCAGTCACAGGTGCCCTCTCTTCCTCTTACACCACCTGTGTACTCTCAACCAAACTTTACTCAAGCAATCTTCCCACAATGCTCCTCCTCCCCTTCTCCACTCACTGAGTACTCCCTCTGCCTAGCAATGCCTTAGCACTTTACAGTTTCCCCTAATAACATCATCAGACAGGGACTACAGTAACCATACTGACAGAAGAGACACCCTAAAGAGATATGAATGTCCCTTCCTTTGGGTATCAGACTGCTGAAGCCAATGAACTCAATGGGATTACAATTTCTTCACGAAACCCATGCCAGGGGTTGGGAAAGCCTTGGTGCTGTCTAGAGGAGGAACCTGTCTCCCTGGAGGTGATGTCATACAGTTCTGGGACCACATTTAGAGGGTAGGACACTACAGTGGTGGGTTAGTGATGGGGGGAACCACACCTAGACCAGAACTGCATAGTTATTCATCCCTCTTAACTCTGACAGAAACCTAAAATCTCATGTCCAGACCCCCAGAAAGGCTGTGAGTTGGCTCAGAAGGTTTAAGGCATTTGCTAGAAAGTCTAGCAATCTGAGCTGTATCCCCACAAGAGAGAACTGACTCCCCAAAGTTGTTGCCTGACACTTCCAAGTTGTCCTCTGGCCTCCAGACATGTGCTGGTATGCATTCGCCCGCAGATGAATAAGTAAATAAATACAGAAATGGATTTTTAAGATCACTTAAGATTTTCTTTTTAGGTCAAGAC
Source organism: Grammomys surdaster (assembly GCF_004785775.1). Classification (NCBI taxonomy): domain Eukaryota; kingdom Metazoa; phylum Chordata; class Mammalia; order Rodentia; family Muridae; genus Grammomys; species Grammomys surdaster. The sequence continues at coordinate 18,416,737 of NW_021621185.1, forward strand.
CACTAGATCTTTCTATTTGCTATTATTCTTCCCGACATAGTCACATTGGAAAAAAAAATCTCCTTTCTCTGTTTTTCTGTTACCTGTCTCCTTCATTAGCATATAGGATACAAGTAGCTTAACCTAGCTTATTGGGGCAGTCAGGTTGCAAGCTCTGATCCTGACAACTCTGGTGACACGGTGACCCAGACTTCAGTTCACAGAGAGAAAGCCAGGGCTGGGTGGTAGTACACTACAGAGCCACATGGTTCTAAGCCATGCCACCATGGCCCTATGAGAAGATCAGCTCCATGGGGACAGAGGGCAGCCCTAGCTCAGGTTCAAGGAACACAAATACACACTTCTGTCCTGCAGCACTTTGAGGTTTACGGAAGTGGGCCTGTCTATACAGATGAAGAAATCAGGAGATAAAAGATCAATGAAAGCAGAGGCACTATAAATACCCTGGAAACCATGCTCAATCCTTCCCAAATTCTATAGCTACATTCCCAATTTGGCTGTGCTTTCTATCAGCCCAAGCAAAATACAGAAAGTGGGTATTCATAAACACGAGTTATGGATTTATTTCAGAAAGTCATGTTGCTATAGAAATTCTCTTGGAAACCGTTTCTGTCTCAGCCATCCAGTCTGATCAAAGGGGCTTCTAAATGAGTCTATTTCCACTGAACTGTTGGCTAAACCCTACAGGCGCTGCAGTGTAAACCTGACAGAAACTGTTCTAAAAGGGACCACATACCCCCAGCTCCCTCCCTTGGAATGTGCTAACGGCACTAGGAGAGTGTTGAAGACATGTGGGTTACTTGCTCCACCACAGGGATGTTGCAAGTGGGTGTGCCCTTGCTCTCTCCTCACTCTGAGGTTGGGGCCCACCATGCCTTTGTCTACAGATCCTTCCACACCCTTACCATGATATCTGCTACTTCCCCATCTTTCCTGCTCTCTCTGACCTCTTTTCTGCAATGGCTTTTTAACATCAGTGAAAACTAAACCTTGATGTTACAGCAGACACCAGGGCTAGGGATGCAGCTCCAGTTACGGAATGTCTACCGTGTGAAAGACACTACATTTGACTGATGGTGGTGGTGGTGGTGGTGGTGGTGGTGGTGGTGATGGT
>NW_021621185.1:18418250-18472156 GCF_004785775.1 Grammomys surdaster
TGGTGGTGGTGGTGGTGATGGTGATGGTGGTGGTGGTGGTGGTGGTGATGGTGGTGATGGTGGTGGTGGTGGTGGTGGTGGTGATGGTGGTGGTGGTGGTGATGGTGGCGATGGTGGTGGTGATGGTGGTGATGGTGGTGGTGATGGTGATGGTGGTGGTGGTGGTGGTGGTGGTGATGATGGTGGTGGTGGTGGTGGTGATGGTGGTGGTGGTGGTGGTGGTGGTGGTGATGGTGGTGGTGATGGTGGTGATGGTGGTGGTGGTGGTGGTGGTGGTGATTAATAAACATGGGCATCAGCTAATTTCATTCCCTGGAGATGCATAGCATTGCTTAAGATTAGCCAGACACTGTGCTAGGATACCTAGAAGTCTTCCTTGCCCTAAACTGAATGACTACCCTGGATGGAAGAGTGGCAATGTGTCATAGCAGGAACATAAAGGAAGATGATACAGTGGTTAAATACTTTATCCAGAATACAGAGTACAAAGGAACCAATCTTGACCTTAAATTTGAACTCAACAGGCACGGGGGGTACAAAGCCAGGAGCCACCCTACCTGGGTTCAAATCCTCACTTTACTACTAATGAGCCGTATCTTATGCAAGTACTTAATCTGTCTGACCCTGTTTTTCCACGAGTAAGATGGGGCTAATGCCACAAATCTCTGGAGTATTGTGAGGGTTACATTGGGTAATTCATTTTCTTTTAAGTGTTTAGGAGCTAGGGGTGGAGCTACATGCCTGTAATCCCAGCACTTGGGAAGTAGAGGCAGGAGGATCAGCAGTTCAAGGCCATTGGATATACATACATACATACATACATACATACATACATACACGTATCCTGTCTCACTAATAAATAAACAAATAAATAGTTCCTAGAATAGCAGCTGGCACATGTAAGCATTTAGATATGTTTGTTGCTATAGGTAGCATCAGAATTAAATGGGCAGAGAAGAGTAGAAATTAATCCCCTTCTCTTAAGATGTGTATACAATGCCACACCTCACTCTGCCACCTCCTACTGATGTGAAGCATGTTCTCAGGCTGTCCAGGGGAGTCAGGACAGGCTTGAGGCCCAGAAATAGGATCTGGGTTTTCTGCTAAAGTAGGATTGTCTGGAGTTTCAAAACATACTAGGTTCTTCTGCAGAGCCAACATTTTTCTTGAGAAATAATCCTGGGAACTCCACACAGTATGCTCAGCACAACCTCCAACTAGTCATTAAGAGGCAACAACTGGGAAACCGGGTGAGGCAGTACATGCTTATAATCCCAGCTCTTGGGAGGTTGAGGAGGAAGGATCAGGAGTTTAACATTATCATAAACAGAGAGGACTCAAGGCCAGCCTGGAATACATGAAACCCTGTCTCGTATACATCAAAAAAAAAAAAAATCAAGCCAATCACTTGGTACTATGGAATTAGACTATTGTTCATAGAGTTCTTGGCTCATGGCCAGCCCAGGGACTAAAAGAATAAGTAGCCTTCAAATTCCACAGGCTGGCTAGTCCCAAGTGTACCTTAGCCAAAGCATAAGGAAGCGGGAATCACCCAAACATATGTGCTTTGTATACACTCCATTGCCTCAGCAATACATTAGAACTTCTCTCACGCACCCTCAGGAAGCTGTTCTCGTTAACATTTAGAGCACTGGTTCTCATCCACCCTTACCATGCACGCCTCTTGCTCCTACCAAAGACCTACGATTCTAGAGGCCTCAGGTTGCCAGTCTCAAGACAGTCGGGACTCTCTTAAGAGGCCAAGTCCGGTCAAACAGTAAGTGATAAGGCATTTAAAAGCACCAGCTTATGGGTACAGCTGGCATTACCTAAGCATCTTTTAAGCATGCTATTTCTTTTTAAAAAAGATTTATTTATTTATTTATTTATTTATTTATTTATTTAATGTATATGAGTATATTGTAGCTGTCTTCAGACACACCAGAAGGGGGCATCGGATCCCATTATGGATGGTTGTGAGCCACCATATGGTTGCTGGGAATTGAACTCAGGACCACTAGAAGAGCAAACAGTGCTGAGCCATCTCTCCAGCCCATTATATTATTCTTAATAGCCTATACAGAAGGAATCTTAATAGCTTATGCTGAATGAGTATCTTGTATGAAGCAAACATTTCACATAGATTAATTCAACCAAATACATATAATTCTTATCCCTATTTTACATCTTGCCTAAAGTCACATCACTAGCATTTGAAGGAGTTGGGTTAACACACCAGGACATCACTACGTTTTTAAATCCCATACGTTCTGGGAAAGCAGTCTTTATTTCACCTGAAAACACTCACAGAGCCCACAGGCAACTCTCATTTCCTGTGCACCGCTCCAACTTACCAATCAAAGCCTAAAGAAACTCTCTTCAAAGTCACAGAAAGTGCAAATGAAAGCTAGAAACTGCATATCACCTCAGACTACCAAGAAATAAATTTGTGCACAGGTAAATTTTATGAGCATAGACCTTTATTCTCTATGAAGAAGAGGTAGATCCACATACGGCCTCCCTGTTTATCTAAACAGGAGGCTGGAGGCCTACAGAGCTAATAATGAGAGCATCCTGAAGTGAATGATAGTTCACTTTTCTAAACGGTCTTCAATTTACTCCATTTAAAGTGAGGGGTACACCGTGTCTCCCCAAAAGATTAAACACAGAACTCGTAGGCAGCCCAGGAATCCCACTTACTGGTACATATCCAAAAGACATGTACATCCTGTTCACAGCAGCTTGGTTCATAGGAGCCAAGTGTCCATCAACAAATGGACAGAAAATATTGTGTGTACATGGTGTCCACAATGTGGAGTATTATTTGGTTTTATGTATAAGGAAAGAAACATTGACACACACTGTGACCTGGATGAACTCTGAAGACATGCTAAGTGAGACAAGCCTGGCCCAGAAGGCCTAACACTAACTGAATGATGTCACCAACACAACGTTGCTATTACAGACCAGTAATGGTGGGAACAAGGTTGTAAGAGGAGGAGAGAATGGGAAATTGTCTTTTCAGTTTGAGAAGATGAAAAGTTCTGCAGATGGACAGAGAGGACAGATAACATAATTCTTTAAGATTAATTTTAGCATAAAATAATGGATTTTACTATGTTTTCATATACATATATCATTGTATATTGCTTGTATTTGATCCCCACAACTGTCACCATTTCTATCCCCAAATAGTTCCCTCCTGACTTTTATAAAAACACACGCACACGCACACGCACACGCACTTGTTCTTTGAGATAGGCTCTCACTATGTATCTCTTGGCTGACCTGAAACTATGTAGACCAGACTGGCCTCAAACTCAAAACTCTGCCTGCCTCTGATTACCAAGTGCTGGGATGCTAGCTGGCTTAAAGGCATGCAGTACTATGCCTGACCTTGTATGTATATTTAAATCTAGATTTTTGCACATGAAAAAATATGCAGTATTTGTTTCTCCCTACAGCATCACCCTCCCTTGTTCCCTGTCCCCTCGCTTTGAATGTCACTCTGATGCTTCATAGCCATGGCAAGATTATACCATATGCCAAATTTTAACTACTGTGAAGTTTCAAGCCTTGGCTACATTGGCCTCTCCAGGGAGGTTTTAAAAGTATCTGCTCATCACTGGGAATGGTAGGTAAGACAGTGTGCTCCAACGTATGCACAGAGGAAACAGACATTCGTGAAGCACCCACATCAGGAAATTGGCCTGGGCTTCTTAGGGACACTGTGTCACTGAACTGATGGGGATGCAGGAGCTGCCCCATCCAGGGAAAAGAATATGGCCACCAAAGACAACTGAGAAACTTGACTAGACCCCAGAAAGATCGCTCTAAAGTATAGCTGGGGGTTGGGGGGTAATCTCCATGTAGAATTTACACTGTCGTAAAAAAAAATGAAAATATGTGTGGTCTTGAAGATGTATTTGTGGAAGAGAATGCCCTCATTCTTGGTAGCTGAGATATATGCTAAACTAAAGTTTAGAGATCAGCTTGTCCCAAAGTCTGCAGATGGATAAATATTACTATGTTAATGTTCACTATGATCTTTGAGGCTGCAAAGGGCCAAACATTTTTAAATGGAGAGAAAGAAACCCCTAAATAACCTATTTCGTTTTTTATGGTTGAATGAAAATCTTGTGTGTGTGTGTGTGTGTGTGTGTGTATGTGTATCATTTTCTTTAGCCTTTCACTTATTGATGGGCAGCTAGTCTGATTTTGTAACTTGGCTATGATGAGGTATGTGATAAACAGGTTTAGACAGTATCTCTCCAGTAAGTTAAGTTTAATTCTTTTGAATATGGACCCAGCAGTGGTCCAACTGGATCAAATAGAAGTTCTATGCTTAGTTGAGGAGGGGCTTCCATATTAATTTTCACAGTGACAGCACTAATTTAATTTGCATTTACTTCATCAGTAAGTGAAGGCTTAGTTTCCCTTGGGTACTCACCAGTGGTTCTTTCTTAACAACAGCCATCCTCACTAGGGGTACAAAAAAGAGAGAGACTCAAAGGTAAAAGGGGAGACGGCTAGGGATTCAGAAGGCAAAAGAGAAGGAGCGAGAGGATAAGAAACAGAGATAGAGGGATGGATGTGGTCAAAGTACATCATATACACGTTGACATGCCATGATGAAATTCCCGTATATAATCAACACACACTAATATGTTACTTTAAAAGGCAAAAATGATAAATTTATTATATAATAATTAAATTAAAATTAAGATATCTTCCAAGAACATCCCCTCTAACAAATACAAGATCTTGAAAAATAAGCAAAAGAGCATGAAATCTTTTGCTTTGGCAAGCTCCTTAGAGTTTAACTGGCAGCCATGTTGTCTTGGTTTGGGTTTCTATCACTGTGAATGCCATGACCAAAAGCACCTTGGAAAGGAAAGTGTTTTATTTTGTCTCACATTTCCAGGTTACAGTCCATCACTGAGGGAAGTCAGGGCAGGAACTCAAGCAGGGCAGGAACTGGAGGTGGAGGACTGCTGCCATGGAGGAGTGCTGCTGCCTGGCTCACTCCTCACATCTGGCTTTCTTATGGAATCCTGGACTACCTACCCAGGAGCAGTGGCACCCCTGGTGAGCTGGGCCCACCAGCATCAGTCACTAATCAAAGAGAATGTACTACAGACTTGCCTATAGGCAAATGTTATGGGGAATTTTCTCAATTGAAAGTCCCTCTTTGCAAATGAGTGTAACTTGGGTCAAGCTGACAAAACTAACCAGGACACAGGTTGACCGTAATGAATTAGATCTTTAAGGCAAGACGTTGTTACAGCATGGAGAACAGTCAAGGGTGTGTACTCAACATGTGACATTGATGTCCCGCTCAGCCCTGGGAGAGCTCAACCTTCATGTGTCCAAGTTTCCGCCACACCCCCTCCACATTCCCAAGAACAAGTCCCAGCATCTCACCTTATGTTTAAGGAGGGAAACAAAGGATCTCCACCAACAGAAAAGGAAACAAAGTTGCCTTCCCAAGCTTCCTCTTTTCCCCTTCTGTGTAAACCATAGATGTTCCCTGCCTCATACAAAGTCCTTTCCTTCATCAAACCCTTTTCAACTACACCAGATCAAAGAAACTCCCGTGGGAAAGGCTTTCCAAGTTTTAGACTCCTACCATTAACTCACAGTTTCAATAGTCATATTTCCTGTAAGAGAAATTGTCTAGTGGGCATTGACAGTGGCCAAAAGAGTTAAACTTAGAGATCCAAACGTTGATCTTTCAAGCTGGAGGAAAAGAAAGGGCTCATTTCAAACACGAGTCCCAAAAAAGTGTGTGTCAAAAACTAGGGTGCCAAAAATCTAGGATGGTACTGCCTTTGAGGCCAAGGATTAGAGGACGGACCCTTTTCAAGGCCACTGCAAAGACCCAAGAATGAGTTATTCAAGGAAGTGCTAATTTGTCTCCTCCTACCACCATACACAGATGTACTGAAACTGCTTCCAGAGCACTCTCCCTTGCCTTGTGCCCCTTTGGAAGTGAAGTAAGAGTGAACCCATCCTCCAGAGATAGAAAAGGCGCAGAGAAGTCACACCCAGTATCATTCAGTAAGCATCACTCGACTCCACCGCCCTTGGCTCCTCATCTCTCACTAGTCAACGTTGGTAACACTTTCAACCTTTCCCAGTGCTGCAACACAGTGCAGTGCACACAACGGCAGCTCCCAACAGGCCAAACAGGAACAGCCAACCTTGTTTTTACCTGTGCACTGTTCACAAATGTTTTTCCCTCTCCTTTTGAGGTGACAAAGGCACTGTCTGCTTAGGAGACACTAGAAAGCTTCTTGTTGTTTATTTGATGTTAGGCCTTGGTCACAGGTGACCCATAAAGATACCTAATCTGCAAACTCTGAGCAAAGTCCATGGCACAAAGACACTTCTTATCCCTTGTTGAATGTGGGGATGATAACAAGTGACCACCTCTTCCCAGGTTGTGACGAGTTCTCCTTTTAACTCAAAAGAGCAGTACCCTGCATTTATGTTGGCAATCCTTGTTCACTGGAAATACTACTTGGTTATCTTTTGCAGATGAACTCCCTACACATTTCTTTAGAAGTTTAAAAATTCCAAATAGCTACTATCTGTTTTGTTTTTTCCTGTCAACATTGCTGTTTGCTTTGCTGATCTTTATGCCTTTGACTGAAACTTTCATTATCTCCATTTCATGTACAAGCCCTCAGCAGAGTCCTGGGGCCCTCAATCCTCCTGTCAGGCAGCCTCTCATATATACCCACTCATATGCGTATGCATACACATGTGCACCTGCAAACACATGCACGTTCTCATATACACACATACACATATGTAAACACATTCTCATATGCACATGCACACACATACACACTCTCATATGCACATGCATACACATAGGCACACACACACATCCTCATAAGCATATTCATATACATACACAAACATGCCTGGAAACCTGAACTATCACTGAATCTTCCCAATAACATTAAACAGGCTCTGATTTTTCTCAAAGTAGAGTTTGAAGATACGAAGAATCCTATGTCTTGAGAAGTAAAAAATAACTACTTTACCTTTTCTAACTATAGACACATACAAGAAATTTAGAGAAGAGGGGAAAATATTTAGTCCCTCCATTATCTTAGGACATAGATACAGTTGACATGCTCGTTTCGCTGCCTTTTGACTAACATTAAGTGTAGAGACAGGTGACACAGCCCAAGTACTGGCATCGACTAAAAAGCACACTCCTGACCCTCATCAACGTTATACTATTCTATTCTATTTACATTGTCCTCAGCAAAATCAATGTGATACAATATTTTTTAAATATACATTTGCTTTTTTAAAGTAATACATGAATTTTAAAGTAATACATAAATTTCAAATAGTGCACCTGGTTCCACTCCTAAAGGCCATCTCTAAAACGATTCTACAGAACTTTCTAGAAATATCACACAAACATAGGTAAGATTCCTTGTTTGGTGACTAGATTTTGTCTTACTTAACAGACCAAAGGTACATTTGCAGAGGTTCCAAAACTACCATGTAAAAAAGCACATTAGAAACATCACTTCTTTCTGAGTTCATCTCATTAAATATGCAAACACACACAGCTCACACTGGGGCGAATATGTAAGCACAAACTACTGGCCAGGTCAGACTAACACTTGCAAACACTTTGTAGGAGACATGAGGAGAAAAGCTCCGAGACTGTACCCAGAATCAGTGCCGATGGAAGGACCTGGTTTGCACCGAGAGGAAAAGTATCTGTATGCTTCTTTAAAAATTAATGTTTTCCATTTGCAGAGTATAAGTCATTAGTAAATGGAGAACAAAGCAAGCACATGTTTGTATTAGTTCTGTGTTGTCATTTCTTGGACAAACTTACTAAAGGGTTTAATAGGCAGCAAGGCTCCAGGAAAGCGGACTTATTAGAACTCACAGGGGAAGCAGAGTGTAGGGGGTGGGGACTAGAGCTGTGACTGACACCTTGCCAAGTCACACAGTGCAACCCTGCAAAGCCTGCTCAGTGAGACCAAAGCTCAGGCAGAGGATGAGAAGCCGATCTACTTAGGTTCTCATTAAGGACTCTGCCAAGTGTGGCTGATGGCAGTGGCTCCTTTGGGGGAAGTGGGGAGTGGAGGGGGGAGGTGCGGGGGGTAGATAAATGATTCTATGAGATGTCTGGTTTGAATCTGAAATGTTCCCCATTGAGATACCAGCTTGTATCGTAAACCCTGTTCCCTAGACAGTGGAGAGACTGTGGAGCTTGTCTGACAAAAGTGGGTCATTAGGTTGAAGGTTACAGATGGCATCTTGTGCTTGCCTCTCTCTGCTTCATGGCCTTGCTGTGATGTGAACAGACCCTGACAATGCTCCTGCTGTTATCACTCCACCACGCCCCCTCTGCTATAATGGGCTGCAATTCTCTGAAACCAGGAGCCAAAGTCAATCTTTCCTCCTGTAGGTTATCTCTGTCGGGTGTCATGGTAACAACAACATAAAGGAAGTAGTACAGAAACTCACTGGAATAAACAATTACACTAATAATAATAATCAAATAAATAAACAAAGGGGAAAGGGAAAAAGGAGAGGTAAGAGAATGACCAAATCATCAGATAGTGAATAGCCAAGGACTCTTCTTTCTTAGGGGCCTGTGCTGGGGAGCAAGCCCAGGGCCTCACGTGTGTAAAGCAAGAGCTAAGCTGCAGAGCCCCAGCCCCCAAGGTTTTCCTCCCACACCCCAGTTACCACACAGTTCAGCCTCACTGGGCCTGTGAACTTAAACCTTGGCAAAGGTTCTGGAAGCGATGAGGTCTGAAGGATGCCTAATGAACCCAATGTACTTCCTCTTCCTCCTCCGCTACCCGATAGCCTCCTACAAGACAGCTACGCAAAAGACCAGCTGACTCTGGCAGTAAAGTCAAATGCCACGGTGAAGCCAGGCACAAACTATCAGGGTATTTTCAATCATTCCTTCTCATTTAGCCGGCACTAGAAATCCTTCAAACCAGCACCAGTGGCAAAGACCAACTTAACCCTAAGACTAGATGAGACAGGAGAATAATATGAATATGTCACATATGCTGGTGACAACTGCAAGATCACTCACTGCAGGGGGACCAAAACATGCGACAGAGAAACCCAGACTCTCTCCTGGAGTGAGAGTTTGGTATCTTTAAAAACCCAGCTAAGGTATGTGAATGTGTTCTTGTTTTAATCCCAGGTGTAGGATATTGGGCTGCTGCAGTTTCTCCACGGCCATTAACTATGATTGTCTCTTGTTCTAGGGAGCTGTGATCTTTGCCAGCTGCAGACAGTTTAATTCTGGGGCGGATCTAGATGCAAGAGCCCATAGCACAGCCAGAGGCGCTCCAAGGAAGAGAGTGACAGCTGTTTGCTACTGCTGGATCGTTGGTTTTCGGGACTACTGAAGATTCTGATGATGAAGATAGGGCTTGGACCATGATAAACCTATCAGCAGGAAGTAGCCTATAGAGGTCTATGTCTCCTTTCCCCTCTAAACTGTGAATTGAAAGGGAAAGAGGGATAAGAGGCGGGAGGACTAATGAGGCAGGGGTGGAGAAGGGGTTCTACACGCTACCCACCATTAGAGGAATGAGCCCTACGGACGTCCATTCTGTGCACACAGGCCACATAAAATCACTTAACCCTTTGAGAATGCACTTTCCCAACCACACTTTGCAAGTAAGAACGCATGAAAACTGAAATAACTTGCTTGGGTTCCACAGGAGAAAGCCAGCCTAAAGTCCAGATGAATCGTCTGCTTTCAAAATAATGGAAATGAGTGTCTCCTTTAGACGAAAAGTAGAATAGATATATATATTGAGCTAAGCATTATGATAACAACATTCATTGAGTATCTTCCAGGTGCCAAAGTGCAGGGTTCCAGCTAGATTCCTAAGTATTTAAAATACATTATCTCAAGCAAGCCAAATCAACTTTTCAAGAGCCAACAGGAAATATGCTATCAGCATTACTTAAAAAGTGAACTCATATTGCCAGTGAAATATGAGAACTAGGGCTGGGGAGATGGCTCAGTGGTTAAGAGTACTGACTGCTCTTCCAGAGGTCCTGAGTTCAAATCTCAGCGTGGCTCACAACCATCCCTAATGAGATTGGATGCCCTCTTCTGGTGTGTCTGAAGACAGCTACAGTGTACTCATAAGTAAAATAAATAAATAAATCTTAAAAAAAATATATGAGAACTAACCAAAATCATCAGGTACTAAACTACTCTCACACAAACGCTGAGCCCACTCCCCACCCCTGAGCTCCAGCCTTCTCCTCCAGCTTCCTTGACTTAGGTTCAGCTTGGAGCAAAGTCTTCCCGCCTTGGCAAGGCTGGTTCTGAACTCCTGTTCATAAGTAGCATGGACCACAATTATCTAAGTGTGTGTGTGTGTGTGTGTGTGTGTGTGTGTACATGTGTGTGTTGGCCACACTCAGCCAGATGAGCAGACCAAACTGTCCTCAAAATCGTGACAATCGCTGTACTTCAATCTTCCAAAGGCAGAGCTCACAAGGATAAACCACCGCACCCAGCTTCATCTTTAAAAAAGTATACAAAAAAAATGTCTTCCTTCAGCAGAAACAGAAAAATGAAGGCAGTTAAAAGCTTTCTCGACCAAGCTAAGTAGTTCATATCTCTAATCCAGCATTCAGGGGACTGATGAAGTAGAATATTAAGTTCTAGGCCAACTTGAGCCACATAGCAAGACTCTGCCTGTCTCCAAAATAAAAGAAACAAAACTCTAGCTCATCCTGCAGAGTAAGACCCTGTCTTTAAAAGGCGGGGGGGAATAGGTACTCTCAAGCTAGAATCGTAAAATGAACATCTCTGTCATTCAGCTGCAAGGTGTGGAGGACCTGGGTATACTTCTATCCTCACGTGTCTATATTATCCCTACTAACATATTGAAAAATTCCTAAAACTGAGTAAGTGAATGAAAACTGTGAGCCACCTAGAGGAAAAAAGCAAACACTTCCTAATTCTTACTGCCCACTGCACACCCTCCAGTGCAAAACCTAAAGAGTAGAAGCCCGAAACTGACAGTCACTGGGGCCTTTCTTCACGATGAGGTTCTGTAGCTCATCCAACCTTCCCACGTCTTGGTTTGTTTTCTATTGTTGGGATAAAACACCAGGACCAAAAGCAACTCGAGGAGGAAAAAGATTTGTTTGGGCTTATAGTGCCTGAGGGATAAAAGTCCATCACCATCCTGGGACGAAGTCGTGGCTGTGTGGTAGCTGGAGCTCACACCTTGCACAGGGAAGGAACAGAGAACATGAATTAGAAGTGGCTCAAGTCATTAGCAATCGAAGCCTGCTACCAATGACACACTCCTCCAGCAAGGCACACCTCCAGCAAACAGCACCGCCAGCTGGGGTCCATGTGTGCAACTCTAAGAGCCTGTGTGGAACATTCTCATTCAAACCATTACAATGGATGCTACTAGCACCTCTTCCCCTGCCAATCCCCGGGCAGCTAACCTCACTCACGCTCAGTCCTTAAAGACTAGATTGTCATACCTGTTTCCTAGGGGAGAGCAAAGCAACCTCAAAGTCACGCTAAAACACATTCCTTACAATAAACATGAACCTATATAGAAATCAATGCCTAGGTTGGGACACGGTACAGCTGTGCACTCAAGTAAAACACAAACAGATGGTATAAATAAAGCATTGTGGAAGGTGCCTGTGTTTGCCCTTTCTTGGCAAACCCCTGCAAGGTAATAGAATATTGGAAACAGCCTTTCTCTCTTCCAGTGTTTCAGGGCATCAGCATCACCTGGAAGGATTCTTAAAACCTGGAGAGTGGGACGAGTGAGCCCAGAACTTCTACAGGCTGGCTAAGGCCAGGCATCTGCGTTTCCGCCAAGTTCCCAAATGATGTTCTACGTTCTACGTTCTACTATCGCTGTTCCAGCAAGTGTCCTTTGAAAAAGCCTTAACGCTGTTGGAGACACTCCCTTGACAAAGACAGGTCATGCGCAATACATGATTGAAAAATGGCTTTTTAGCCTAGCCAAAGACCAAGAAGCAACGCATGATTATAAAGTTTAAGGAGGGTGCAGCTAACGTTAGTAAAGCCTGTGAGTCTCTTGCCAAAGAGTGTATAACTATTAAAAAAAAAAAACCCTACCCCCAACTGGGGAGCCAACTACAAACGTGGACCAAGTCATTCTTCAACCATGCGAGACGCTGATCATCAGAGAGCATGATAGCTGTGGAATGTGAGAGGTGAAAACGACCACAGGTAAGGGAGAGAATGAGGAAACGAGAAGAGGAAGAAACCTTATCCCCTGATAACTTAGCTGTCAAGATCCGCACCCCACTCAGTGTGTGTCCCTTACATGTTCTCAGAGAGTCCGATTACCTTCCTGAAAGTACCTGAAGGTACTCGCAAACCCAGAGGACCCCAGACCAGTCTGAACAGAGAGTACCCCGTGCACATATCCCCAGTCAACCCCATACCTAGCCCTGCTCTACTCCCTATTCCAAGTGCTAGTCGCTCAAGAACATTTTGTTTTAAAAAATTGTTTTAGCATCTCAAAGCCCAGGAAGATACTGCAAACTGACATTTATTGCCTATAAATTAATGATGTGTCCCCTTCCAGTGACTTCTTTACTCCTCAGCATCTATCCACAATAAGTATCAATCCTGGCAAGTATTGATCCCCACAACAAGTACACCAGAATACCTTTCAGCTTTGCCGCTGACCTACCGGAAGGTCTTGACCAAATGCAGACTCCTCAACCACACCCTTTCATTGCCCCGCCCAGCATGGTTTCATTTCCAGAGAACTTGAGAATGAACTAGTAACAGTGTTATTCCTTATCTTTCAGTCTGCCAGCCTACCTTCTGCCTTCCCTTTGCCCCCATCTTTCTTTTGACTGGGTTTCATGTATCCCAGGCTGACTTCAAACTCATCATGCATCTGAGGATGGCCTTGAACCTCTGCTCTTCCTGCCTTCCCCTTCCAAGTGCTGAGATTACAGGAATGCACCACCTTGCCTGTTTTGTGCAATGCTGGGGATTCAACCCAAGGCATCGTCACACATGCTCAGCAGCAGCTAGCCTACCAACTGAGTGACATCCCCAGGTCTCCTAAGCTGTAACTAGCTGTGTTTTCTTCCCCCACTTTTGTACCTAGGAGGTAGATGCTCAATTAATTGAAATAACTACAACTTGTTTACCCTGTGAGCCAGGAATCGTGATGCAGGAATCAGGTTGGTAACTCCATGATTAACACACACCTCTCAAGGTGCTGGAGGAAACACCAAAGCCACTCAGGGAGAGACAGAAGTCAGAATTAAGACCCAGAGCGATTCAACTTTAAAGCTCTTGTCATTTCCTTCACGTGAAAGAAAGATAAACTAAAGCAAGAAATGGAGGGCGGCAGCTCACTGGTCAGCCAGCCACCCCGCTGCAACGTTTTCTCCTCAAGCCTAGACTTCAAGGGATGGATGGTATATATAATAAAACACATTTTACAAAGTATCCTATTTAGAGTCATTGGTGCGTGCCATATTATTATGGAAACGCCAGCCTTCCTTTCCTATCAGGGCCCCAGAGCCTGACAGAATGTCTTTATTTATACACAGAATGCTTTGACAAGCCTGAATGTACTCTATGAATATAAGTCTATGAATTGTCTATGCTTTTTTTTTTTTGGTAGAGAAAAGAAAGCATTAAAATCCACCTTAAAGGATACAGTGTATCTATTTTTAAAAGCACCCTGTCCAAATGGCTATAGGTTTCTGAACTTTGAGGAAATCATGACCAACAGTTGAAAGAGACAGAAGAAAGAAGGAGTCATTTCCACACAAACCCCCTACACACACACACACACACAACTCAGGTGTGGATGAGGAAAGACTACAGGGTTGCTTCAAGTTGCCCCTGTAACCAACTAGCTATGTGTGTAACACAGTATCATGGATTCCAGGTTCTGTGAGAGTCGGCGATGCTATTGTCTCCCAATTCCCACAAAGTAATAATGACCCGCTGAAAGCAATGACACATTTTTAAAAGCCCCTGGGTGTAGTTAGGTCACAAACCTTAATTCCACGGCCCATGTTAATTGCCTGCTCTAGACCTTTGCTTCTCCTTTGGTTATCCTGAAGATTGAGTAAGCTTTAGTGCTGTTTGCTTAGGAGACTTGAACCAAAGGAAGCTGTTCTGAAGCTTACGGTGAGCTGGGGGCATAGACCAGTGGAAGAGAGCTTGCTAGCTTAGACGAGGCCTGGGGTTTGGTTCCCAGCACCATGCACACAAAAGAAGCTTGTAGCAAAGGTGAGTAAGGAGTAACTGCCAACCAGCAGCTCCCTGGAGACGAGAGGGTTAGCTAACACCACAAACAACATGAACTTTGAAAGCAAGCTTGGTATTACAAGCTTAAACTCTTCCAACAAGTTCAGCCTGTGTAATTAAAGTTAAAAACATACTAAAATAACCCTGTAGCTGTTGACCTTCAGGGGCTCGACCAATACACAAGAACACAAAGGACTAGCTTGACTTTCTGTGTGTGGAGACAGTGTCACGTGACATCACACATTCTCCTACCTCGGACGGACGAAAGCACAGCGTGTTAGAGCTGAGCTTCATGGAACAGAGCCACAGTCTCTGCCCTGTCACACAGCTGAGTTGGCTACTTCAGGACTGACACTTCTCCATTTCACACTGATAAATGGAAGGCATTGAACTGGTCCTCTCAGTGGTCCATTTCCCACGTGACTTAGAAGCCACACCATTCAGACTTCATACAGGGCATCATCACTCAAAAATTCAACATTATCAGCTAAATCCTTTACATACACACACACACACACACACACACACACACACACACACAGAGAGAGAGAGAGAGAGAGAGAGAGAGAGAGAGAGAGAGAGAGAGAATTTATGATACCACATCATTCTTAGGTGTTGGTCCTTAGAACCTACCCACCTTGTATTTTGAGAGAGGCTATCTCACTGGGACCTGAGGCTCTCTGATTAGGAAAGGCAGGCTCACCAGTGAGCCCCAACCATCCTCTGCCTCTGCAGTGCTGTGATCATAAATGTGCACCACCACTTCTTCCTCCTCCCTCTTCTTTTTCTCCTCCTCCTCCTCCTCCTCCTCCTTCTCCTCCTCCTCCTTCTCCTCCTCCTCCTCCTTTTTTTTTTTAAATATGGGCTCTAGGGATTGAAATCAGGTCTCCATGCTTGCCAGACAAGCTCGTTACTGACTTAGCTATCTCTCCAACCTTCGGCTGAACTATTTTTTTTTTTTTTAAATCTTGCTATGTGGCTCAGACTAGCCTTGAATTCCTTATGCTTCCCAAGCTGGCCTCAAAATCATACTCAACCTGCCTTGGCCTTGAATTACAAGCCTGTATCCCCAAACCTGGTTTATGCTTCTCTTCCTAAAAGGAGTGAACAAGGATACATTGGTCACTGTTATTTTTACAACGTAACTCATGAGAAGGACCTGTATTTTTCAGAGTAGAAATTCATCATTCTTGCCATATTTACAATCGGTAGTGACCCAGAGAGATACTTCCACGATGACTGGATAGCTAGGGAGGAGGGAACTTAACTGAAGGCATGGGGGGGGGGGGGGTGCTTTCACTGGCCTTTTTAACTCTCAAAGGAATTAACTGGAGACAAACTTTTGACAGATCATGGTGGCAATGGGCTTTCAGAAGTAACTCAGCAAATACATCCTAAGTCATTACACCCTCACGAAAGTGAACTGTGAACTGTACCTAAGCACACGTGTTCTTTAAATGTGTCTCTCCGTCTACATGCTTGTGTTTGCATACAGATGGCTCCCGCCTCTTCCTCCTTTCTGTCGTCCCTCAGCACTGCATTGCCGAGATGACAGCTCAGCAAGTTTTGTTATCTCGCACATGACTTTTCAGGCTGCAGGGACACATGACGAGGAGTAACAGGAATTCATCGACAATTGGTCTTAAAAAAAAAACTTAGTTTTACTTGAGTGTACACCTGTGTCCAAATTAGGACACTCTCAGCAGTCTGTCAGGAATCTGAGAAGGCTTGCAGCTACTGTGGAGAGGCTGTTGACAAACCCTCAAGCAGAACTTAGGAGGTGGTGTTTTACAGACGATTACCCTGAAGGGAAGGAGGGAGGCAGGATAATTTAGTTGCACTGTGTAAGAATAACTAACTGTAAAAACAGTTCCATGGGGGTAGAAAGCAGAAAAGCCCACACATGAAACAAGTAAAACAGCTTAATTCAAACCACCAAAAGGTTGTTATTCCAACAGAGTTTACAACAGTCTCAAAAAACTTGTGATAGTGCTGAACTAACAGTACAACCAACTCCTGGTATTTCCCCTTTTTTAAGACTTGGGGATCTAACCTGTATGGTAGAGCTGGAAGCTTCCTGAACTCACCTGCTTACCAAACAAGTAAGCAAAATAATAATAATAATAATAATACAAGGTGAGGACAACCCTGTTATCCTTCCTGACACCATGTTCAGCCTTGAAAAAGGGCCCAGAAAACCAACAACTCATATACCAAACCAGGCTCTTGTGGGTAAATAGTCAAAGAATTTGGTAGTGTCTATTAACACCAAGGTATATTCTGCTAGATGTCCTGTGTGTATGTGTGTACCTGTGGAGGTCACATGATAACTTGAAGGAGTCGGTTGGTTCTCTCCTTCTACCATGTGGGCCCTTGGAATTGAACTCAGGTCATCAGGCTTGGCAGCAAGCATCTTTACTGGCTGAGCCATCTTACCAGCTCTAGATACAGTTTATTTTTAACACACTGTAAACATATTCTAGATATGAACACGGTATCAAAAGTATTATTAAAATGTTTGTTTAAATGGTATAGCTGGCTATTAAATTAAAACGTTTTCTATTTCACAGTGTAGATAACACATAAGCACATATTACCCATTTTAACCACGTTGAATCAATGGAGAACAGCATTTGATAAGCCCAAGGAAGCTGAGTGGCTCCAACAACAGCATTCATCCTGCCCCTCCAGATCAATGCAGAAACTTAGAGGAGGATTTCTCAGGAATGTGGTTCATTCAGCAAAGCGGGCTTCAGGCTTGCCAGATCTGTGCCTCCTTGATTAGTCGTCTAAGGAACGCTGTGGCGACAGGCTGATCCAATAAAAATCAGGCCTCCTATCAGATGCCCATGCAGGGACTAATGAAAATGCTGCATTCCTGGGCCACATTCGTCCCCTTTGCACTGTGCATCGCTAGTGAGGGATAACGCAGACCATGTGATGTCAAACCATTTTGTAATGTGTGCTCACCTAGTTACAGACCAGTCATCTTACAGTGAAACCACCCTCTGTCCCAAGAGCTTGTCACATGAAAGGACACTCAAAGACCTGAGGTTGACACTGCAACCACCAGATGAGCACAGGGCTCCTCCTCCAGCCCCGGGAGCTCTGTGTGGTTTACCAACTGCAAACTGGCACGGCACAGGCTGCAAAATGCTGGGTCGCTGATTGCGTTTTTTCTCACTTTACAGAAGCTGTAGCTGGCTCCTTCTTTCTGATACAAGGAAACAACAAACCTCACCTCTGACAGTCCATTCTAAGACCTGTGTGTGTGTGTGTGTGTGTGTGTGTGTGTGTGTGTGTGTGTGTGTGAGAGAGAGAGAGAGAGAGAGAGAGAGAGAGAGAGAGAGAGAGAGTCTGTCTTAGGGAAGTTGGTGACCCTCTTCCAAAGATCTCATCTGTCCTCCTCCTACCAAACACCACAAAGCATATGAACACACTAACTCTGTTGCAGTCGTCACCACCTTAACCTAAGCCTGGTACTTCATCTACCAAGGCCAGTCCAAGCAAAAGATTAACCCATGGTTCGCGGCCATGCGTTTGTGGACAGGGCCAACCCGGGAAAAGAAGCCAGCGTCTGTTTGTTTTAAAGGAAATACTTCCTAGCGCATTATTTAGGACTCTGAACTCTGCACACGGGGCCACGTGGTTGGCGATAATCTGGCTCCCTCTTGTTAGTCAAAGCCACCTCTTTCCGCCGCCGACAGCCCGCGGCTGGGTAACCGACACCATCACCTTCAATCAGACCGGCTCGGAGTCTGTCCTCACAGAAATCCTCCCGCGCAGGAGATCGGGGGCGGGGAGAGCCACCGGGAAAGTGGCTGGGGGCGGTACAAGTCCCTGTAGGCTTTGGCTGGAAAGGCCTCACACCTGAGGGCCCTAAGTGGCTCTAGCTGCTCAGGTGAGGCCCAAAAGAGGCTAGAAGGAGAAACCTACCCTTCCAGGAAAAGTGCCTACACCTCTCGCAGAGAGCGCGGGCACAGGAGCTGCGCTGCCCACCTGTAGCCACAGCAAACAAACTTTCCGCCCCTTTTGGGTGGGAAACATCGGATCCCCTACGCCACCCTCTGGCCCGAGCAGGCAGCGCCCAAAGCTAGGCGGGTTCCTCACCTGATACCCCTAAACCACAACCTGGTCTGCACCAGAGCCGCTGAGGCTTGCGGGGTGGAGGGACTTAGCTGGAAGCTGCAATAAGGAATTTGGAAGAAAGGGGCGGAAATCCGCGTCCTGCTCCTTTGCAATTCCACTTCTCAACTTTGCCAGCCGCTGCCCTCCGCGGCGCGCCCTCAAGCCCCTCGGCCTCCCCAACGCCGTCCCAGAGAGAGGGGCGCCCCGAGATCAGCGGGAACCCGAACACTCACAGCCGTAGCGGGGCCGTTGCAGCGACGGCAGCTCTTCGTGCGGCATCCTGCGCTGCTCCGGGGGCCCTCCAGGGGCGCGCCCCCCGTGGTTTCCCTCGCTGGCCAGGCTCGCCGGCTCCGCGCCCCGCGGGCGCGCTCGGATCCCACCTCTGGCTGCCCTCGCCCGGCTTCTCGGAGCTGGCCGATCCGCTCCCTCGGTGCTTCTTCGCCCGCGCCTGCGGCGGCCGCGTCTCGCTGACACCGGGGCAAAAGTGAACTCTCTCCTCCCTTGCTCGCTCACTCGCCCGCCCGCCCGCGGGCCGCACCGCCTCCCCCAGCAGGTTTCCTTTCTCCTCCCGCCCGGCCCCGTTATTCACCGCGGTGGGAGCGCGCCGCCGAGCAGCGACCCCTACTGGCCGCACAGCGCAGCGCCCCGTAAGCGAGGACCCGCCTCCCGGGAGAGGAAGGGGATGAGAGGCACCCTGGACCCCTGCTGCTGGAGCCCAGCGCGCAGATGGAGGGCGCCTTGGAGCATTCGGAGGGTGGAAGTGAACCAGCGCAGGGAAGAGCCAGAAAAACCACAGCAGACCACAGGCACCCTGTTCGCCTGGGTGTTGCTCAGTGACTGAGGGACAAACATTGCAGTTCCTTTTCCTCTAGAGAGATTGCACGGGGACAACCCTCACACACTCACCTCCCCCCTCCCCCGCGTGCGCCTGCTTCTCGGGTTTAGGAGTGTAAACGAAAGTTGCTGATGACTTTGAGTCTAAGAGACGCAGGATTCCCCTTTCTTGACAAGAAACGGTAAGGGTGAGCTCGTGCGCAGGCTGGAGGGGCAAGATAAACAGCCTCCAAACAACACTCAGAACACAACTGCCAGTCATCCGCCCACCCCTCTGCCAGCCCTCCCCCAATGTGCAAAACTGTCGCTCAGGCCCAGCCGGGGTCGCACAACCACAAACCCCTTTCCGGCTCAGCGTTTGAGATAGAAACCACAAGAAGCTGTTTTAAAAGCACGGGTTTCATGCGGTTGCATGGAGCCTGGAGGAATGTGGAACCCCCTCCTAAACGTGGGCCATTGCTTTTTCACAAATGTGGGGCATGTGGGTGACCACATGACTGAAAAAAATCATCGAAAGAGGGGGTCATAAGAGATGATTTAGCCGAAGAAAGGTGGTCTAGCGACACTAGTCACCTTTAATTAAGCAAAGCTCCAGTGAGCAGCGAGCTGTTTTCTGGGAGACTCAATGAACTCTTGAAACTTGAAATTCAGACTCTTGGGCCCCACCCTGTCTCCAATTCAGTTGGTCTGGGTTGAGGCTCATGAACTTACGTTTCTTATGTCGCTGGTGAAGCTGAAGTTGAGCCGGCTCAACAGTTAGGTGCACAGGAAGAGGGAAGTCTCACTGGAAGAGAGTGCAAGAATTCCCCACCCTCACCCCTAGAGATGTTGGATTCTCACCTGGATGGAATGGAATGAAAGGGATTTTCCTCCCCACAAAAGTAGATGCTTCTAATGATAAGAGCAACTCAGAGGGGGAAAATAGCCACAGATCAGTGATGCCCATCCAGAGGCCAGCCTGTTAGCCAGACTTCTTCCATGTCTCAGGAGACGCCATGTTGGTCTCTAAAATGCACTGCTTGTTCTGTGCATCAAAAATGGACCCTTCACACATCCGTTTTGAGGATGAGCCCAGAATGCAGGGCATTAAGAAGTAGATGGTCTGTGTGTCTAGAGGTGGAAAGAAGTCACTGTAAACCACAATATTCTGAGAAAGTGGTATGATTTCAAGGTGTGGCATCAGGTAGAGTTTAAAGCAAAGAGTTGGGTGGAGAACATCCTGTCCTGGAGACAGGCAAGGCCGGGAGCCATGAGCTGGAACCTGAGGTCGGGCTGGGAATTTGTTACTAACCCAAAGAGCACTTTCTGAGTGTCAGACCAAGTGCACTGATTATGTCCATTAAGGCGCATTTGAGAGTTTTTAGAGGCGTGCTGAGGTGGTGTTACTGTTTATTTTTGAGTCAGGATCTTGCCCTAACCCCAAGCCAGTCCCCAACTCCTGATCCCACGGCCTCTATCTCCCAAGTGCCTCGATTACATATGAGGGCCACCACAACCACCCAGGACGTCTTGGTTTTGAACATGAGAATCATAGAATGTTCTGGACTCGAGGAAAGGTGAGTTCTGGAGCAGGTTACAAAATGTATTAGAGCAAACACCGTAGATATGCTGATGTTGAATGGAAGGGGCTGTAGCAGAAGTTAGGAAAGAAGAGCTTCTGTGAAGTTGACCTCAGGAAGCATGATGCTTTTGTGCAGACAGGCTGAAGGTCCTTCAACACTAACAGGGCAATTACACATGTTCATAGGTGGGCTGGATGGAGTGAGATCTATCCTCTGTGCTTGCATAAACACAAAGATGTGAGAAGATTATAGTTGGAAGTTTGCTGAGCGCTCTGGAGGACCTGGGGCTCGGTGACAGCTGATGTCACCGTGAGAGATGAATGCGAAGACCCAGTCTAAGGCAGTGCTTTCCTACCTTGCAAGTGGCTGAAGCCAATCTTTGTCATCTCTGTCTCCACTGTGCTATCTCACAGATCACCACACACCACCTCTCTGGAAAGAAACTCACCTGCAGAATGTTAGGCTATTTGTTTTTAGGATCTGACCTCAGATCACAAAATCAAATAAATACATGGCAGTGGGTCATTGTCCTATGTCTTCAACTGTTAGAAGAGCGGGAAACAAACAGAGAAACCGAGACCAGGTTGGCGAGAGAGAAAATGCTTCTTGGAGTTTGTTTTGTTTAGATTTCCTTTTCTGAAACATGCATTCATTTAGCACATGTGTATGTGTGTGCACATGGGCACTTGTGTGCCATGGTGCAGGTGTGGAGGCCAGAGGACAATTTGGCGACACTGGTTCTCTTCTTCCCACCATATGGCTCCTGGGGATTGAACTCAGATATGCAGGCTTGGCAGCAAGCAGCCTTACACTGAGCCATCTTACAGCTTGAAGGCTCTAAGACCATTTTTTTTATAAATAAATAAATATAAATAAATAAATAAATAAATAAAGCAAGAGAGTTCTTTCTTTGATGCAATATTTTAAGTGACATTGAAGAGCTACTAGGCACTACACCATTATCCTCATAATCACCATCATAACTGCTATGACTGATTACTATTGGGGGCATGACTTTGCTGTGTAGCTCAGGTCAGCTTTAAGCTTTTGATCCTCCTGCCTCGGCTTCCCAAAGCTTAGGATTATATATGTGCCACTACTGCCAACGCTAACCAAGTATTGAGAAATCAAGCCTGTGAGGGAACTGAGTCTCTGTTGATATGGTGTTTGAAATTATGTTGTAAGCCCAGCTCCTTTGTTAACAAGTTGAAATAAGGATGAAAATCTGTGAGAATTTCTATTTATTTTATTATTGTGCTACTAGAACTTGAAACTAAAGCCTCCCCTAAGTCAGCCAAGCGCCTACCACAGAGCCCCCTTTTTAATTTTTCACTTTAATTTCTCACTGCCTTGTATGGTGCTCTGGCCTAACCCTGCCCTCCTCAGGCAGTTCTCATACTTGTAATGTCCCTCCCTTGTCTCCTACTGGAGCTGGCCTTTTGTTTTGTTTGCATGCATAGAATCTGGCTATAGGCTGGAGCTGCCTTCAAACTCTCGATTCTCTGTCCTTTTGCCTAGGAAAACGTGCAACTTTGAAAAAATAACCATTATATTGTTTATATCAAAAAGAGACAAGAGAATGCTTGAGTCAAATTTTTTAACACACTACTTTAACATCCATTTGCTTTAAAAGTGATTTAAGAGCCAGAGAGATGGCTCAGCAGTCAAGAACACTTACTATTCTTACAGAGGACACAGGCTCGGTTCCCAGCACCCCCATCAAAGCTAACAACGATCTATAATTCCAGTTCCAAGAAATCTGGCGCCCTCTTCTGACCTCTGCAGGCACTGCACATGTGGTACATAGACTTACAAGCAAGCAAAAGACTCATAAACATAAAATGAACATAAACAGAACGTTTAGAAAATGATTTCATTTTCCAATAAGATACCACTATCGATCACTCACCAACTATATCCAAAACAGTGGCTTACTGATATCTTCAAAATCACCCCCAAGCATGAGGCATGGAGAAAAGACACTCAGACTTTTTCAAAGGATGGGGAGATTTTGTGTTGTTAAAGTTTTCTAATTTGTCCCCCCATTCCACAAACAGAGAGACTGCAAGAAGAAACCAGAGCTAAGCTTTACTGCAATGGAGATCTCTCTATCTAAAAGGGAAATCTTCACAGCTCAACATCAGATTAAAAGAAATTATCAGAAATGAAGGAACGAGTGTTTCTGTTCTGAGAAACAGAAGTGGGAGTTTAAGTATTGGGAGAAAGAAAATGGCAGGACTGGATTCCCTTTTGTATTATTTTACAGACAGGGAAACTGAGTCACGGCCATTGCCAGAGCCAAGCAAGAACAGTGCCTAAGTACTTCCTGCTTCCTGGGTTCTCTGCCAATTGCTTTTCTTATTATGCACATTTGTTTGTCTAGATATACATTATGTTTTCTGATGAAATTCTTTCCCCTTTCACTAAAACCTATAATTTTGGACAACTTTCAAATATTTTGTAAATGTCAAATCAGTAAGGCCCTTCCAGCAATCTTTTAATCTTTCATCCCTCACCCCTCTTTGCTTCAAGGATAAAGTTGCAAGTAAATCAAAGTTGGAAAGACTGTCTAAACTTGATTGAGTGAACTAAATAAAACCACCCACAATGTGATGATTATTCCCCCATTTCATAGTTTAAGAAAGTCAGAGCCCAAATAACTCCGAGAAAGTAATTCCCAGGGTAGCCTGTGAATGAAACTCATTCCAAGGGCAGAGAGCAGCATTGCTTGCCAGCCCCACCCCCTTGATTGTTCATCTCTGTTACCTTGAGTCAGTTCTCCCTACTGCATTCACCACTTAGTATGTGCTGGATTCTGTTAATTATTGGTTGCTTTCCTTTAGAACATGAACTTCTTTATTTTTCTTTTATTTAATTATTCAGACAGGGTCTTATGATTGCAGACATGACTCCTCTATATAGCTGAGGGTGATCTTAAACTTCCTTCCCCCCACCCCAAGGGGAGAACATGAATTAAATCACCCACTACCACAAATTATGGAGTTTCCCTGCATCTGGAGAAATCACAGGGGTCAGCACATCTGGTGTGCAGTGGATAAGCCTCGCCCTGAGAAAACCATTTTCTTGATCCTGGTTTCGCCCCTGCCAGGTAGGTATGAATAGAAATTTGACAGCTGTGACTTGGCCTGAATCTTTACTGTTGTGCCTAGTGCTTCAGGGAATGCAATCACTGGGTTATTTTGTTGCAAAATCGATTGTATTAAATTCTTACATGCACCCTTTCCTGTTCTAGGGATAATTGCCACTTTCTATCTCTGAGTCTCAAAGGCAATACAGGGCTGGGTTCACCCAGGGTGTGCTTTCCCTAGCAAAGAAGCCCACCTCTTGCTTCATAGACTGATAGTGTGGACTATAAGTTTCAGTTTGTTCACTTTGGTGGAGCACAGACTCCTCCCCTCCCCCAAGTCACCATTTAGTTGTCATTACAAATAATAAGGAACCTGGATGACACTTTGGGTCCAAGCTATAGTTCCCACTGTAATTTCAAGGTAGTTTTTCAGATTTGTGTTGGGCTTCTACATGTGTGACTGGGGTGCCATCAAAAAGATGCTTAGTGGGTACACCTTCACATACCTAAGAGGCATATGCCTCCCGTAGCTATAAATGGGGGTGTGCCTTTGCATATCTATACAGTTCTAAAGCAAACTTCTAAAATCATCTGTGCCTTCCCCATTACCTGTAATGCCAAGTTATCATGGATGGCTCAGGCTTTGGCAGAAGCAGGTGGCCATGACTTCAGTTTCCCCAGCCTGACTATTAATAGTCCCCTGCTAAAAGGCTGTTTTCATTAATTGATGGAAGACAGATTCCTAGCTAACCAATGAGAGCTTGCACATTTTGAGAAAAGTGTCACTAGTTACGGTCGGAACATGGTCTATGAGTGAAGCTATGTGAGAATCTGAGAACTAGTGAGATAATTCCAAGGAAACAAGACAAAAATCTTGCAACCTCTGTTTCTCCACAACCTGGATTGTTCCTGGAGTGTGCTTCTGTGCCCCTTCCAGATGTAGTAAATAGCAGGAGGTTTACTTCAGATTAACCCGCCATTTTACTTTTGTTATTCAAAAACATCTCCAATCACGAGTTGTGCTTGTGACTGTATATAGTCTAAACACAAGTGAACTATGCCTTTGCTTAATCCTCAGAATACAAATTGTCTGATGCCCTGAATAAAGTTGGCTATGGCATGAGACTTTAAGTCGGCCTCATTTTTAGGCTCCACTCTCCCAGGTTCACACTGCCAACTGGAGTGGTAACAGTTACCAAGGAATAAAAATCATCACACCCACTAGTTTGGCAAAATGATTACTAGTTAACAAGTGTGAAGAGTCAGAGACGCTCCCGTACTGCAGGGAAAGAGCACTTAGAGCAAGCATTGCAGGCTGGTTGTCTCTAAAGTGGAGACTCGGATTTCCGATGTTAAATAATCCCCTGTCCACTAAGGGCCTCGAGTGAAGCAGCCACACAAAAGGGTACGATGCAAGGATATTCATCCCAAGGGAAAACTGAAAACAGCCAGTGTCCTGCTGTGGCAGAATGGATAAATACATTGTGGTATATAACATGGATACAGTATTTACAACATGACATCATTTGTGTGCAATTATAAATACACAAAGAAATATTACATAATGTATGTGGAGGTTAGGCACTAAGTAAAAGCACAAAAGACAGGCAGAGAGGATGCACTATTTCAGAGAGACAGTTAACTCTGAGAAGCTAGGGAGGAAGGTAGAGAACATCAAATCTATAACATTTTATTTCCTTCTTTCTTTGCTTGAGTTAACTTCTCCCTTTGTAGGCCAGGCTGCCTTCAAACACATGGCAATCCTCCTGCCTCTTGCTCTCCTTACCCCCTTTCTCCCATATTGTGGTTTCAACTCAGCCTCCTAGGTAAGAGCCATTGAGCCCCATCCTGATCATACTAAATTAAAAATAAAAACAAACAAACAAGCATCCCACTAAGCAAATAAGCAGCTGTGTTCAGGAGGTACAGTCAGGGTGATGGCTGACCATCTTTACGATTTGACTGGATTTGGAACCACCTACGAGACACAGGCTAATCCTACCAGGTGAAAATAAGACCACTCCACAGTTTTAAAGCCAGATTTGAGGCAAGCTTTATTAAATACTAGCCAGGATGATGGACACTGTCCAGGTCCATACTCAGGATTTCCAGTGAATGGCACCAAATTACTCTAGTCAGCTACTTATAAAGGCAAATGTATAAAGGCTATATGTACTTCCTGACTTCATCCAAATGGGACCAAGCATACATCCTGACGTACTTCCTGCCTACATGTGATAGAACACATCCTGTGCAACCAACCTTGTTTATAGAAGTAAAAACACATGGCTTGTTATCCTACCTTAACAACAGCCCCCAGCACTTCAGGACGCTATGTTGGGCAAGTAGGGTTTACAAGTTAGAGGTATGTTTGTTATACAGATCTCTTTAGGACAGTGATTCATTTTGTCACACAAAAAAAGTAACTAATGCACATAGGCATTTGATGTTTGCTCCTAGGAAATTTCCTTTATGTTTGAGATGTTTTTTTAAAATGGTGTCTTGTGCTTTTACTTTGGGTCTTTTTCCTCCCAGTTTGTTTTGTCCTATTATGGTTGGTTTTCTTAGTTGTCTGTCTTCTAATGAAAGAGAAAGACAGGGCGAGGATTTGGGTTCCAGGGGAGGTAGGGAAAGATCAGGGAGTAGCTGGAGAGGAGAAACCACGATCACAATGTAGCATATTAAAAAAAATCTATTTTCAATTAAAAATTAAATTATGAATGAAAAATGAACAAGCATTTTGTAACTGTCTTTAAAATAGAAATTATGTTATAGTTTCTTGATTTAGCATTTTTTACTCATATGTGTTTCATTTTCTCAATAAGACAAACCTATATTGTTTCAAAACAAAACCCTATTGCAATAAATGACAGTGATGTGTGTGGCAATAGAAATATGCAGACACACATATCTTTGTAGGGAGGTGCTTACTGTGGCTTATAGCCCCAGACTCAGCTATTCCTTAAGGAGCAGCTGGGCCCATTCCTGACAATCAGCTTCTCCATTTTGGGGATTGGTTAGTGAGTCTTGAGTGTCCTCTTAACAAGGGATTTTCTCTTTTCTCTTACTATGTGATGGAAGATAGATCACATGGCTGGTCTATTGTCTAACAGAACTTAGCACATGGTCACACAGCCCCTTTCATTGCAAAGCCTTCTCGGGGAAATTTTATAGCTAACCAGCTGCTAATTCACCGTGGCTAGTTAGGGGTTAATGTCACATCTGGATCTAGTCAGCCTGGGGTCATTTGTGAAAGTCGATGGTGCACCAAGGCACATCCCAGCAAGGAAGGCCTGCAGCACCGAAGACTGCATTTTGTCAGGCATCAAGACAAGTGTCAGCTCATGCTGGCTCTTTAGACCAAGTCAGAGTCATCCCAGTCCACCCCACCTTCCTTTCGACTATTTCCTCTGGATGGCAGATGCCATTCCTACAATCATCTTCAGTTACTTTTGTTCAAAACCTCCATCCAGCCTGTAACCTTCCTCAGGATCCTTCCTTAGCAGCTGGTCGGTCTGGTCAGTCGCTAAGCCTCAGGGACATGCCTTTGTGAGTATGGCTGTCCTGTCTGAACCACTACCAGCACCACTACCGGTCTGACCCAAATTCTGACTGTTGTACAGATGGACAGCTCCCAAGAGCCAAACCTGTGTTCTTTTTACTCTTTCCAATCTGTTTTACTTTGCTTCGTTCTCTGAACTCCTGTACCAAATCCTTTCATTGGCATTCTTCTTTAGTCTTTAGCGTGTGCCACCTTAATTCACTGTCTGTGTTTCTATTGTTTCCTTTGATCGGGAAGAAAAAAAGTTGGTTCCTTCAGTAGCCTCCTTTGCTCTTATTTCTCATAATAGTAAAGAAAATGCATCTCCAAGGGTCTGACACTGCAGTGGGGAAGCCATCATGGTGGAAAGCCTGTTGATCTCCCATGGGGAGAGACTATCCAAAGCTAGAGTTCCCATCCTGGAGATGTTCTAGGTTGGTTTTTCTGTTTTGAGATAGAGTGTGTCACATTGTAGCCCAGGCTGGCTTCAAATTCCCACAATCCTCTGGCATCCACCTTCCAAACACTGGGATTAAGTGTGAGAGACATCAAGCCCTGTTTTCCTTACAGATTTTCAAAGACTAAAACCTATGAGCTTGCACGAACTTGGTAGGCCCTCAGTAAAGGTTTTGTAATCATAGAAGACATGTCTTTGGGTTTTGGCAAATGACAACATCAACAGGAAGTGTCTGTCTAGAAGGAGTGTCTGCCTACAGGAAGTGTTTGCCTACGACTTGTAAAGATTATCATTTGATTTCAAATGTTTCCTAGTTGGGTCAGTAAAACCAGCTAGCTTGAGACGTCTGTTTTCATTTTTGCTCAGATGTCTGCATTTTAAGCATATTAGAAGAATTTTAGAGTTTTCATTCTACTGCTTTCTACATTCTATATTTTTCTGAGAATTTAACATGAAGAACACCACACATCCAGAGCAAGGATGGGGTAAGAACAGACTCTCCTGCTGAGTGAGGGTGGAAGGCACAAAAGTTATTGGAGGAAACTGATGGAGGCCATGTCAGTTTAAACCCCTCCAGTCTGATCACTTCCCACTCAAAGTGCTACATGTTGCCTAGTTGTGTGTAAATTATTTTAAAATAAATGTACATTGTTTTCACTTTGAGAGTGAATTCTTACAAAAAATTGGAGAAATGTGGGGAAGAAAATTAAACAAAATAAAGTTAGTAATTTATTAGCAAACTATAATGTCTTGTGTTACAGGCAATAGTGCAGCCTGTGCCCAGTGTACTGAGGGCTCTAGCTTTGATTCCTAGGATCTCTCTCCCTCCATGTTCTCTCCTTCCATGTCTCTCTTTCTCCATATCTCTGTCTCTCTCCCTCCCCCTTCTCCCCCTCTCAAGTACACACGCGCGCGCGCGCGCGCGCGCGCACACACACACACACACACACACACACACGAGATGGTGAATTGAGCTCTGAGTTTTTAGAGTTTACATATTCTTGGAAATCTGTTAATTAGTATAAACTTGAGGCCTAAAACAGTGCTTCATTGAAATTGTATAAGATGCTCCTTCAAAATGAGTTCTGCTAGAAATACCATAAAAGGATTGTGAACTGGGTGGGAGGTCCGTTCTAACAAGCAGCAAAACCTAAAATTAAATTTTTTGAAAACCTGGTCCCTGTTTATATGCAGTTCATTTGGGGGTCATTCCACACCTCCCTTAACCCGGAAGGGTTACTTGTTCCTTGTGGTTTCACTTCTAATTTTTAAACTAATTTATTTGTAAACAAATTTACAAATAATCCTTTTTAAATTTTAAGTGGATTTTCTTGCTTTAGTCTATTTTTAGAATGAGCTAGCTAGTTTTATGTCAACTGACATAAGTTGAAAGGAAAGAGTCTCAACTGAGAAAATACCTCCATTATGTCCAGCTGTAAGGCACTTTCTCAACCAGTGGTCCATGGGAGAGGGCCCAGGCTATGGTGAGCAGTGCTATTCCTGAGCTAGTGGTCCTAGGTTTTATAAGAAAGCAGACTAAGCAAGCAATGAAGAGCAAGTCACTAAGCAGCACTCTTCCATAGCCTCTGTGTCAGCTCTTGCCTCCAGTTTCCAGCCCTGCTTTAGTTTCTGTCCCAACTTCCTTTAATGGTGAACATTGATATGTAAGCAAAATAAACCCTTTCCTCCCCAAATATCTCCCCATGATTTTTCATCACAGCAATGCTAACCTGAAATAGAACATAGCATTACTTTTTTTTTCTAGTCCTTCTTTAATTAATGTTTCTCTGTGATAATTCTCAGTAGAATTCAATTCACTTTCAGTATCTAGTGTTTCAAGGTCTAGGTCAACCTCATAGTCCTTGGTCTCAAAAGTTAGGTGTTGGAACTGACTGTGGTGGCTCACACTTTTTGTCTTTGTTCTCAGAAGGCAGAGGCAAGCAGATGTTTATATGTTCAAGGCCAGCCAAGGCTACATGAGACCCTGTCACAGAAACAAAACCAACAAACAACAAAGTTAGGTGTTGGATCAGGCAGGAGGTAGTTGTTGGTGCAGGAGTGCCAAGACTGTTGTAGGGAACACTACTGATTTCTTATTTGATCTGAAATTGGGTCTACAGAAAAGAATGCATGCCTGGTATTTGGTACTGGGTCAAAGGTTCATGGCTGGGGAACTTAGAGTCACTAAGATCACTTTACTAATAATTTTGTCTTGATTATTAGACATTTTCAAAATGCCTCTTGAATACTTATTTTTATACCCGTGGGTTAGTTCCTTGATCGAAGAAGCTTATCTTTGCAGGCCATGGCAGTTGATTGCAGAAACTCATGGCTGGCCTAGGTGCTGAGAACTAGTGGCTATTGTGTGCTAAACACTAAAGACATTCATATCACCCCTTCCAAGGTTTTGAGAACATCACAAAGGTGTAGGTGGGGCAGGGGAGGGGCAGAAAGAATGTAAAAGTTAGATGGTCCAGATAAAAACTGTGAAATCGCTGTCTTGTGGACATGATATGGCTGGGATACCCATGAACTCACAACTGCGGTTGCCTGCACAGGGCACACAAAACTAAAGCACTAAACATTAAGTCATAGATGAGGGAAGGGCCTCATGAGGCTCTGTTTTGGCTGTGGTAGCTAATATTCTTGCAGGCTGCTGGAGGAGACGAAGTCATTCTCTTTGGTGCCACTGAGGAATGGAGTTACTTATTTTTCAGAGGATGCCATCACACAAGTGGCCCTGATTCAACCCAGTAATGACAGTGAAAAAAACGAAACAAAGACAAAAAGAAGTGAAAATAAGACAAGGACTTGGTAGAGGAGAAGGGAAAGAGAGGATGGAAGGATACATGTATGAAACTGACAGAGAATAAACTGATTTTCAAAAGTTGGCTTTATAATTTCACTTATAGAAGATTCAAGCTTGTTCTATGCATAAAATCCATATTTCCAGGTAGTTTTCGCTTTTCCCCAGAGAGTTCTTGTGTCCTCGTAACGTGGGACTCCTGATAACTCATGTTGCTTTGGTTGACCAGTACTCTAGCTATATTCACTGCTAGAAGCCAATGCCCAATATGCATTGGATAAATCAATGAATAACTCTAATCACAGTTCTTCCTCAAAAGTAACTTCTCAGTCCACCATTTGCCTCAAACTGGAGTCCTCACGTTGATTTCTTGCCTCTTCCAAGCTCTTTGATAACAATATACCCTAGTGGGGAAGAGAACTCCAGCAATATTGGGGCAGATGAGCATCCAAACAGCATCTGGTTGCAATAGGAAGCTGAGTATTGGTAGACATGTCTAAATTAATCAGTGCCTACGCAGTATCTCCCACTCAGAAAAGAGCAGAGTAGTGGAGTAGCAGAATAATATAGAATATCATTGTGAGATCTGGAAAGAGAATCCACTATGATACCCCTGGGGTGAGAGTGGGGAGACATACAATGTAGCTTCTTGGAAAGTCACCCACATGGTTTCAATGTAAGATTGTTACTCCAATCAAATCTACTTCCAGAAATGGTCTTAAGAAACAAAATGAAGCCGGGCGGTGGTGGCGCACGCCTTTAATCCCAGCACTTGGGAGGCAGAGGCAGACAGATTTCTGAGTTTGAGGCCAGCCTGGTCTACAGAGTGAGTTCCAGGACAGCCAAGACTACACAGAGAAACCCTGTCTCGAAAAACCAAAAAAAAAAAAAAAAAAAAGAAAAAGAAAAAGAAAAGAAAAAGAAAAAGAAACAAAATGAAATTTGGAGCTGATCTTCCCAGGAGTTTCCCTCTTGCAGATGGGACCACATGGTGAGGATGGATCCAGCCAGTGCCAAGCCCTGTTATGTCAGGAGGTCATACTTCAGGGCTCGGGCTCCAGGAACCACAATGGGGCAAAAGTTACATCAACACATTCTAACAGCTCCATTGTCTAGGGGGATGGAAAAGGAGGGGGGTCAGGACAAACACAAGCTGCATAAATAGAGAGATGCTGACTGACAGGCTACAACTAAAAAGAGATAAAAGAAAATCCTAGTGCTTCCAGGTGTTGTTGAGCTTAACTTATCTTCAACATACGCCATAGGGTACAGCATGTGGCTGACTTCTGCTCAGCCATTTAGAAGAAGAAAGCTTGGGCTGGAGCAGCTAAGTGGAGCACTTGCTCAAACACCTAAGAGGACCTAGGGTCAAACTTCAATAATCAGAAGAGAAGAGAATGTGGGTGGAATTCACTGGGCCATATCCTGCTTCTGTTATGACACTGTCAAAATGATTGCTTTCTTGGGAGAAGAGAAGCCAAGAATGGAGTAAAGAGTGTTATCCATCTTTTTTTGTAAGGAGCTAGAAGAAATAAATAGTTCTTGATGGAGAGTATGTGTATGACAGACTTCCTGGATGAAAACCACACACACACACATATTCACAAATATACCATATAAAACACACACAGACATACGCAATGCACACACATTCATACATACACCACAAAAAACACACACAGACATACACATAACGCATACACAAATACCACATAAAACACAGAGACATGCTCCACAGACCCATAGCTGGTCTGCTCCCGGGAAGACACCATATTCAGACCCATCCCAAAGGATCTGATGCACTCAGAACGGTTGGTAAGGACCCTCCCCCATGACCCAAAGTCCCAGGGCAGCAGCTGGGAGCAGAGCAGCATACTAGAGACCCATCACCCACCAAAACCCCCACCCTCTCGAATACCACTTCCCTTCTGCCCCCTATGCCTGGCCCTTCTTGCTGGGCCAGGCTCCTGGGAATACACCATATTCAGACCCATCCCAGAGGATCTGGTCACTCAGAGCAGTTGACTCCTAGCTGGTCTGCTCCTGTGAAGACACCATACCCTGACCCATTGGCATGAATTCCTTCCATTCTGAACCAGTTCATTGAGCAGATCTTGGGTGCTACCTCTACAACCAATCTTACAATACCCAGAAGAAGCTGGACTCCCAGGAGCTCTAACACCCACAGGATTATAGAGGAAGCTGGACTCCCAGGAGCTCTGACACCCAGGATCACTGGATCAGAGAGACAGCTGGACTCTGAGGAGATCTGACACAACCAAGATAATAGGAGAGAAAGGCTCCAGTCAAAGACAGTGAGTGCAGGGAGTACTAGAGATAACTAGATGGTGAAAGGCAGGTGCAGAAATCTAAGTAACAGAAACCAAAGTTACTTGGCATCATCAGAACCCAATTCTCCCACCATAGCAAGTCCTGAATACCCCATCACACCAGAAAGGCAAGATTCAGATATAAAGTCACTTGTCATGATGATGATAGAGGACTTTAAGAAGGACATAAATAACCCCCTTAAAGAAATATAGGAGAACACAGGTAAACAGGTAGAAGCCCTTAAAGAGGAAACACAAAAATCCCTTAAAGAATTACAGGAAAACACAACCAAACAGGTGAAGGAATTGAACAAACCCATCCAGGATCTAAAAATGGAGGTAGAAACAAAATCACAAAGGGAGACTACCCTGGAGGTAGAAAACCTAGGAAAGAGATCAGGAGTCATTGATGCAAGCATTACCAATAGAATACAAGAGATAGAAGAGAGAATCTCAGGCACAGAAGATACCATAGAAAACATTGACAGAACAGACAAAGAAAATGCAAAATGCAAAAAGCTCCTAACTCAAAACATCCAGGAAATACAGGACACAATGCGAAGAGCAAACCCAAGGATAATAGGTATAGAAGAGAGGGAAGATTCCCAACTTAAAGGGCCAGTAAATATTTTCAACAAAATTATAGGAGAAAACTTCCCTAACCTAGAGAAAAAGATGCCTATGAACATACATGCCTAAGAAGCCTACAGAACTCCAAATAGAAGCCTACAGAACTCCAAATAGACTAGATCAGAAAAGAAATTCTTTCCATCACATAATAATCAAAACACTAAATCCAGAAAACAAAGGATATTAAAAGCAGTAAGGAAAAAGGTCAAGTAACTTAAAAAGGCAGACCTATCAGAATTACACCAGACTTCTCACCAGAGTCTATGAAAGCCAGAAGATCCTGGACAGATGTCATACAGACCCTAAGAGAACACAAATGCCAGCCCAGGATACTATACCCAACAAAATTCTCATTTACCATGGATGGAGAAGCTAAGATATTCCATGTCAAAACCTAATTTACACAATATTTTTCCACAAATCCAGCCCTACAAAAGATAATAAAACTCCAACACACGGTGAGAAACTACACCCCAGAAAAGGCAAGAAAACAATCTTCTTCCAACAAACCCAAAAGAAGATAGTCACACAAACATAATTCCACCTCTAATAACAAAAATAACAGGAAGCAACTTTTCCTTAATATCTCTTAACATCAATAGACTTAATTCCCCAATAAAAAGACATAGACTAATGGATTGGATATGTAAACAGGACCCAGCATTTTGCTGTATAGAGGAAACCCACCTCAGCGACACTAGACACTACCTCAGAGTAAAAGGCTGAAAAACAAATTCCCAAGCAAGAAACAAGCTGGAGTAGCCATTCTAATATCGAATAAAATTGAATTTCAACCAACAGTTATCAAAAAAGATAAGGAAAGACACTTCTACTTGTCAAAGGAAAAATCTGGCAAGATGAACTTTCAATTCTGAATATCTATTTTCTAAATGCAAGGGCACCAACATTCATAAAAGAAACTTTACTAAAGCTCAAAGCACACATTACACCTCACACAATAATAGCAGGAGACTTCAATACCCAGCTCTCAGCAATGGACAGTTAATGGATACAGAAACCAAACAGACATGGTGAAACTAAGAGAAGTTATGAACCAAATGGATTTAACAGATATCTATAGAACATTCCATCCTAAAACAAAAGAATATACCTTCTCAGCGCCTCATGGTACCTTCTCCAAAATTGACCATATAATTGGCCACAAAAGAGGCCTCGACATATACAAGAAGATTAAAATAATCCCATGCATCCTATCATATTGCTACGGACTAAGGCTGGTGGTCTTCATTAACAACAAAAACAACAGAAAGTCCACATACACATGGAAACTGAACAACACTCTACTCAATGGTACCTTGAGCAAGGAAAAAATAAAGAAATTAAAGACTTCTTAGAATTTAATGAAAATGAAGGCACATCACACCAAAACTTATGGAACACAATCAAAGCAGTGCTAAGTGGAAAACTCATAGCTCTAAGTGCCTACAAAAAGAAATTGGAGAGAGCATACACTAACAACTTGACAGTACATCTGAAGTATCTAGAACAAAAAGAAGCAAACATACCCAAGAGAAGTAGATGACAGGAAATAATCAAACTCAGGGCTGAAATCAACCAAGTAGAAACAAAAAGAACTATACAAAAAATTAACAAAACCAGGAGCTGGGTCTTTGAGAAAATCAACAAGATAGATAAACCCTTAGACTAACCAGAGGGCACAGAGACAGTATCTGAATAAATAAAAACAGAACTGAAAAGGGAGACATAACAACAGAAACCGAGAAAATTCAGAAAATTATCAGCTCCTAATACAAACACCTATATTCAACAAAACTGGGAAATCTGGATGAAATGGACAATTTTTTAGACAGATACCAGGTATCAAAGTTAAATCAAGATCAGATATATACCACCTAAACAATCCCATAACCCCTAAAGAAATAGCAGCAGTCATTAAAAGTCTCCTCACCAAAAAAAGCCCAGGACCAGATGGTTTTAATGCAGAATTCTATCAGACTTTCCAAGAAGACCTAATACCAATTTTCTATAAAGTATTCTACAAAATAGAAACCAAAGAAACACTACCCAATTCGTTCTATGAAGCCACAATTACGCTCATTCCTAAACCACACAAAGATCAACAAAGAAAGAGAACTTCAGACCAATCTCCCTTATGAATATCAATGCAAAAATGTAGGAGGAGCTAAGGTGGGAGGAATAAGGAGAAGAAGAGGAGGAGTTGGGAGAGGAAGAGAATAAAGGAAGAGGAGGAGCTAGAGAGGGTGTTAGTATAAGTCTGAACCCGGTGACGTCATATTCAGGGGCCTGCGACTCCTACGTTGCTGGGACAACCACTCCCAGAATTCACCTACCTGACTCACCTACACCTGGGAAATTACACACGTCATCACCCACTTAAATAGTTGGGACCACCCCCAACCTCTCTCTCTCTTCGTCTTCTCTTCACTCGCCATCTTCCCGTTCCTCTCTCCCACTCCCTTCCCCAAATAAACCCCTTCTCTTGGAACCGGATCGGATCGGCTTTGGTGTTGTCTGTCCAAACTGCGCTCGAATCCTAACATTGGTGCGTTGGCCGGGAAGCCGATTTCCCCGGGCACCCGGCAGCTCGTGCATGAGCGCAGCTCTCGGCACTGCCGCCGCCGAGGCCCACGTGGTCTGCCATTCCCGCCGCTGCAGCCTCAGCTCCACCAGCCCGTGACTGCTACACCCCTGCGCAACCCGCTGTTTTCACCGTGTCTGCTGAGACTCGCCGAACTTCCACCACGTGAGCTGTGCCGTTTCGGCCCACCCCTCCCCCAGTCGGTGCTCTGCCGTGTGGCCTAGATACCCAGACAGACACACAGGTCCCCGGTTCGGTTCCACCTCCCAGGTACCGGACTGCACAATTTCATGCACACACCGGCTTTTAATCCATAGGGAGCTTCTGGTTCGTGTGAGGGGCCCTGGACTCCGGGTTTGCGTCTGGCCACCGCTTCCTGGACCACAGGGCTGGTTTTTGCCCCAGCACATGTGTCTGGCCTCTAGCCGAACCACAACTGCTATTCAACTAGGACCTTGAACCGATTGAGTGATTTCCCCTCTCGGAATAGCTCGTAACCCCTCCTCAGCTCTTGCAGCTCCACAAAAAGCTGGTACCAGCCGAGCTATCTCCTG
Organism: Grammomys surdaster; assembly: GCF_004785775.1. Taxonomy (NCBI): domain Eukaryota; kingdom Metazoa; phylum Chordata; class Mammalia; order Rodentia; family Muridae; genus Grammomys; species Grammomys surdaster. Next base: position 18,455,085 of record NW_021621185.1, read on the forward strand.
ACTGGCTAACTTCTGGTGGGTTAGCCCAGTCGAGGCCCTTATTTAATCGCGCGACGGCCTGATTATTATAAGCAGTGCCTGATTTCTGTTGCCAAAGATTAGTTTAGGACGCTAAGCTAAATTTGGTAACTCACTCAATGGGTTCATCGTCTTCGTCCATACCGGCGGACACCCCACTGGGCTGTCTACTGAAAAACCTCAAATCTTTACGATTAACGCCTGAGTTGAGACCTTCCAAATTAATACGTCTTTGCAATAAAGTCTGGATTGGGTACCCTTTAGACAATGGGATGACCACGTGGCCACGTAATGGCACCCTAGACCCCATTATTTTACGGAGTCTTAATACATATTGCCAGCAGTCCGGTAAATGGAAGGAAATCCCCTATATCCATACATTTATTTACCTCCGTTACTCCCCTTCTATGTACTCCACCTGCTGCTCTACACCTAAGGTTCTCTTGACAATGACACCTGCTCAACCCCCAGACGACCACACACCTCTAGACCCAGCTGACGAACCCCCTCCCCTCCGTCACAAGCCTGTTTCCATGCCGCCTAAAACCCAAACTGCTACCTCAGTTTCTTCTTCTCACCAGGGCGCCCCTGAGTCCACTGGCTCGACCTCTCTAGACCTCTCCCCCCCTTCCGTGTCAGCCACAGGCCATGCTAACCGTCCTACACTGCCACCAACTTTCACTCCTCCTATCACACGTTCCAAAGCTAAGGGTCCTACCCCTTCTCCTCCAGGGACACTGAAACCAGCATCTGTTCTTCCCCTACGGGAAGTAGCTGGTGTTGATGGCTTGGTCAGGGTACATGTCCCCTTCTCGCTGAGTGAACTCTCCCAGATAGAGAGAAGATTGGGCTCCTACACCTCTAACTCTTCTGCCTTCATTAAAGAATTTCAATATATTTCTCAGTCTTACAGCCTTACCTATCATGACGTACACATGATTTTAACTAATAACCTACTTCCAGATGAACGCAGGCGAGTTTGGGATGAGGCAAAAGTACATGCAGATCAGATCCATCAAACAGACGGGACTTATCCAATTGGATCAGAAGCCGTTCCTGACCAGGACCCTCGATGGGGTTATAACTCCACAGGTGGTATCTTAGCCAGAGATAGATTTATAACATGTCTTTTGGCAGGCCTGAGGAAGGCGGCGTTAAAGCCGGTTAACTTTGAGAAACTTCAGGAGGTTGTCCAAGATAAACAAGAAAATCCATCTCAATTCTTAGAATGCCTTACAAAGGCCCTACTACAATATACTAATCTGGACCCTGAAAGCTCAGAAGGTAAGCAACTCCTTATGACCTACTTTTTCTCCCAGAGCTACCCCGACATAAAAACTAAACTTAGGCGATTGGAGAGGGGGCCCCTAACTCCACAGGCAGAAGTCTTGGCGTTGGCCTTCAAAGTGTACCATGAGAGAGATGAAAAAGCCCGTAAACAGAAATACCACATACTGGCAAAGGCTGTCCGACCAGCCTCAGCCACTACCCCAGACCGCTGGTCTTCGAAGGCTCAGAGACCACCACCTGGCCCCTGCTATAAATGTGGTCAACATGGTCATTGGGTAAAAGCCTGTCCTAACCCCAGCAAGCCAAGGGGACCATGTCCCAAGTGCCATCAGAAGGGACATTGGGGGACCGACTGCCCTCATGTTGCTCAAAACAGAGGGACATCGCTCCCAGAAAACCCTTCAGCTGACCTTCTAGGCTTGGCTATGGAGGACTGACAGGCCTCAAGCTCTCTTGACCCGACCACGCCCATCACTAGCAGAGAGCCACGGGTAGAGATTATGGTGTGCGGGAAAACCATCTCCTTCCTCTTAGACACTGGGGCCACATACTCGGTCCTGACGGAGTTTTGGGGACCCACTTCACCTTTGCGCTCTCCGATTGTCGGTGTAGGAGGACAACCTTACCTTCCTCACCAGACTCCCCCACTTAGTTGCATTTTTAGGGGTGTGCCTCTCACCCATTCCTTTTTGGTAGTGCCTACATGTCCTGTCCCCTTATTAGGAAGAGATATTTTAGCTAAGTTGGGAGCTTCTATTTCCTTTGCTCCACCAATTCGCTTAACCCCAAGCTCTCCAACAGTTCCTCTGCTCCTCCTTTTAGCCAATCACCCTACTAACACGAACATGTTATTTCCCTTACCAGCTTCTCAGGTGGACCCCCGCGTTTGGGATGTCCAGAACCCCTCTGTTGCTAAACATCATTCTCCTGTTGTCATCCAGTTACTGGACTCTACCAGGTACATCTGCCAAACACAATACCCTCTTTCTCTCCAGAGCCTCAGGGGACTTAAGCCTATCATTGCTGACCTCTTAAGAAAAAAACTCCTTCGACCTACCTCTTCCCCCTTTAACACCCCTATACTGGCAGTTAAGAAACCTAATGGCACCTATCGCCTGGTTCAAGATCTCAGGCACATTAACTCTGCCGTAGTTCCCCTCCATCCTGTCGTAGCTAACCCTTACACGCTTCTCTCTACTATCCCCTCAGGGACTTCTCATTTTTCAGTCCTAGATCTCAAGGATGCCTTTTTCTCTATCCCTCTAGACACCCAGTCACAGGACATATTTGCCTTTACCTGGACAGATCCTGACACCCACTTTTCTACCCAACTTACCTGGACTGTTCTACCTCAGGGATTCCGGGACAGCCCACATCTGTTTGGACAGGCCCTAGCTTCTGACTTAATCTCTTTATCTCTCCCTAGATCTAAGATTGTAGTTTATGTAGATGATGTCCTTCTCTGTAGCCCCTCCCTAGAAATTAGCCAAGCTGACACAGCTGCTCTTCTAAATTTCCTTTCCAGTCGGGGCTACAGGGTCTCACCTTCTAAAGTTCAACTGTCCACACCTCAAGTCACCTACTTGGGACTAGAAATTACCCCAACCCACAAGGCTATTACCTTAGATAGAAAGAACCTGATTCAGTCTCTAACTGTTCCTTCTACAAAGGAAGAGATTCTATCATTCCTAGGAATGGCTAGCTTCTTGCGTTCCTGGGTTCCTTCCTTTTCCCTACTTTCTCGCCCCTTATATGAAGCAGCATTAGGCCCCACCCACGAACCTCTTCTCAAACCTGTCACTAAGCCCTTCCAAAGGCTCCAACAGGCTCTCCTTAAGGCCCCAGCCTTACATCTCCCGGACCTGACTCATCCTTTCTCCCTCTACGTAACTGAAAAAGAGGGATTTGCCCTTGGAGTCTTAGGTCATCAACTGGGACCATCTTTTGCACCTGTAGCATACTTGTCAAAAAGACTAGATCCAACCATCCAGGGATGGGCACCATACATTCATACCTTAGCAGCTGCTGAACTCCTTATTCGAGAATCAAAGAAACTAACCCTGGGATCGCCTATAACTGTCCTCTCTTCTCACAGCCTGTCACAGCTCCTAACTTATAAAGGCTTACAGACTCTACCTCCCTGCAGGGTTCTTTCTCTTCAGGTAGCTCTAATAGAAGACTCCACCCTCACCTTTCAATCATGCCCACCTCTTAATATTTCCAATCTTCTTCCCCAACCTAACACTGACTACTCTCTATCTCACTCCTGCACTGAAACCTTAGAAGAACTATTACCTCATCCTTCACACATACAGGAGGGCACATTGCCTCAAGCCACCTTTACCTGGTATACAGATGGAAGCTCCTTTCTTCATGAAGGGGTCAGGAAAGCTGGCTATGCCATAGTGTCTGACACCAAGGTGGTGGAGGCACAGGCCCTTCCTGCTCATACCATCAACCAACAGGCTGAATTAATAGCCCTTACCCGTGCCTTCCAGTTGGCACAGGGACAATCCCTCAGCGTTTACACAGATTCCAAATATGCTTTCCATATCCTCCTGTCCCATGCTGCTATCTGGAAGGAGCGCGGGTTACTTACCACAAAAGGAGGATCAGTAACTAATGCAAACCAGATTATGGCCATGCTAAAGGCCTCCCATCTCCCCACAGCTATTGGGATTGTCCACTGCAGATCCCACCGCACGGATGACTCTATAGTCTCCAAGGGAAACAACCGAGCTGATGAGGCAGCTAGAGCCGCAGCCCTTAGGGGCCTAGACTCATCTCACTCTCCCAAGGAGATTCTTACACTACAACCCACATCCCCACCTACACCTCCTGACATTCGTCAAACCCTGTCCTATCTTCACCAACTCTTTCATCCTAATAGCCAAGCGTTGTCTTATTTTGTTAAGACCCACCTACGGCCTACTCCTGAGGACTTAAGTTTCCTAAAATCTATCACTGCTTCTTGCAAAACCTGTCAGATGTCAGATCCCAACTCAAGGTATCGTAACACTCCTTTTCCTACCCACCAGGCCAGAGGTTCCCTACCTGGAACCGACTGGCAACTTGATTTTACCCACATGCCTGCTGTAAAACGTGTCAAATACCTCCTGGTCTTGGTAGACACCTTCTCAGGCTGGGTAGAGGCTTTTCCCACAACTAACAAAAGGGCTCAGACAGTCTCTGATCTCCTCCTCAGAGAGATCATCCCCCGTTTTGGTGTCCCCACCTCCCTCCAGTCAGACAATGGACCTGAATTTACTTCCCAAGTTTCTCAAATTCTATCTAAGGCCCTAGACATCCCCTGGAATTTTCATATTCCCTACCACCCTCAATCTTCAGGTAAGGTAGAGAGAACTAACCGCTCTTTAAAGACCACTCTTGTCAAGCTGTCACAGGAACTTCACCTTGACTGGGTAAAACTCCTACCTCTGGCTCTTTTCAGGCTACGAGCCCTTCCCAAGCGACCTCTCCTCATTTCACCTTTTGAACTCATGTATGGACGTCCAGTCCTAACTCCTGGTCTTTCACCTAAGTGTTCCCCCCTCCCAGACCATCTGCTCACCCCATTACTTTGTCACCTTCGTTCTCTCCTGTGGAACTTTGCTGACCACCATCTACCTCGATCACACACTGTCTCCTGTCCACTGCCTGTCAACATTGGAGACCAAGTGCTTCTCTCCCCTCCAGACCATCGGCCCTCACCTCTCTCTCTCCCAAATGGCAGGGTCCTTTTAAGGTAATCCTCGTGACCCCTACAGCTGCTAAACTTGAAGGACTCCCTCATTGGGTTCACCTGTCTCACCTTAAGCCCTTCACCCCCCCCATCTAAAATCGATTCTCCTTCATACACGTCGACTCTAACAGGACCGTGCTCTATTAAGCTCCAGAGGACATCGAGACCACCCACCTTGTCCTTAATCCCAGAAAATGAGACTCCACTCCGACAGCCGAGCTTGACCCCACAGGACTAGACATGTGTTTCTCGTCCTCTCCCTGCTGTTTATTCCTATCCAGGTCAGCCCTTACATCTGGATGTAAGAGTTTTGAGAGACACTCACAGATAACAGTCTTTCCAAACAGGGTCAAGAAACTGCTCCATAGCCGGATGCCAAGAACCAACCCAAACTACATCCAGGGACCATTTCTATATCTGATATCCCATCTAAATGTTATGTCCTCTGTACTTGCTTCCTCTCGCCCAGATACAAGAGTACTGGTCCTTTCAGATACATATGCTAAGGTTCTCGGACGAACCACTTCTTCTACCAACATTGCAAGACACCCGTTTCTACACATGGAGCCCGTGAGATTCCAGCCGTGGTGCTTCAGAACCGACAGATGCCAGGTGTCCTGACAGCCAAAGAAGATGGTCTTCGCCAACACCCCCAAGAAATACTGTTTTGGGAAACGATCACCAGTTGCTGTCCACAGAAGAGCCTGATACACACATCCACAGAATGGGCCCCGATGGTGAAAAAAACCAGCTCCTCCCCCAACGGACTACACCCCTACACAGCAGGAAGTAGTTTAAGAGAGACACGACACCCGATCCCCCTTTCACCATCGGCTTCCCCTCTCCTTTTTTCTTTTTTATAATAAGAAAAAGTGGGGTATGTTAGTATAAGTCTGAACCCGGTGACGTCATATTCAGGGGCCTGCGACTCCTACGTTGCTGGGACAACCACTCCCAGAATTCACCTACCTGACTCACCTACACCTGGGAAATTACACACGTCATCACCCACTTAAATAGTTGGGACCACCCCCAACCTCTCTCTCTCTTCGTCTTCTCTTCACTCGCCATCTTCCCGTTCCTCTCTCCCACTCCCTTCCCCAAATAAACCCCTTCCCTTGGAACCGGATTGGATCGGCTTTGGTGTTGTCTGTCCAAACTGCGCTCGAATCCTAACAGAGGGCAGAGATGTAGAAAGATGGAGAACCACACAGGTATGGAGAGCACTCGTGGGGAACAACTTATAAACTTATAATTAGGTTAGCTAATTGGGATACAACTCTCTTTGTATGGGCATCTTGCTATTAATCATTATCAAATATATAAAGCCTCTGATTAATCTATAAGAATTAGAGTCTCATTCTCTTACTGGGCCCACATGGATGGCAGAATGGTCTGGGCAATGGCCCTGCCTTGTGGAGACAGTGTGGAAGATTGGCAGAGCCATCTCTCATGCTGGCATCTAGTGGGTGGCAGGGTTGGTGTTTCTGGCAGGCCGGTTCTAGCTGCAGTGCACACGTGGCCTCAGGCCAAGAAACATGGTGGCTGAACTAGACAGAGCCGCTGCAGCTTAGTCAAATTAACAAGTGGCCGATTTTAAATAATTACCACAACACAAAAATACTCAAAATTCTTGCAAACTGAATCTAAGAACACATCAAAACAATTGTCCATCATGATCAAGTAGGCTTTATCCCAGGAATGCAGGGATGGTTTAATATATGCAAATCTATCAAAGTAATCCAGTATATAAACAAACTCAAAGAAAAAACCACATGATCATCTCACTAGATGTTGAGCAAGCATTTGACAAAATTCAACACCCCTTCATGGTAAAAGTCTTGGAAAGATCAGGAATTCAAGGCCCATATGTAAACATACTAAAAGCAATACACAGCAAACTATTAGTCAATATCAAACTAATAGAGAGAAACTTGAAGCAATCCCATTAAAATCAGGGGCTAGACAAGGCTGCCCACTCTCTACCTATTCAATATAGTATTTGAAGTCTTAGCAAGAACAATTAGACAACAAAAGGAGGTCAGAAGGATACAAGTTGGAAAGGAAGAAGTCAAAATATCATTATTTGCAGATGACATGATAGTATACTTAAGTGACCCCATGTGAGACCTGTTGGGTTTTGCCCACATCTTCCACCAGTTGTTGGGTTGTGGTGCATGGGCGTGGGTCCTGTTGGGTTGAGTTATGAATCCCATGTCTTCCACGGCTCAGGGAGGCCTAAGCTCTGGAATTTGACTGTGTTCACTCAAGAGCAGGGCTCCGCTCTGGGGGTGAGGGAACACAGTCTGAGGTCCTGCTGGGAGCCAGAGCTCTTGGGTTGGGGGTCCCTAAGCCAGGAGGTGGCTGGAAACCAGCTGGTCTCAGCCCTTGGGCTCTCAGGTGCTGCTGAGGGGCTATGGAAGGACTGAGACACTGGGGTTGTATGGGCTGGATTGACCTGCAGCCGAAGGGGAAAGGAGGACAAGTTCCAGCTGTATCCCTCAGGGAGGAGATTATTTTTTGTTTTTTTGTTTTTGTTGTTTTTTTTGTTTTGTTTTGTTTTGTTTTGTTTTGTTTTGTTTCCAGACAGGGCTTCTCTGTGTAGCTCTGGCTGTCCTGGAACTCACTCTGTAGACAAGGCTGGCCTCAAACTCAGAAATCCACCTGTCTTTGCCTCCCAAGTGCTGGGATTAAAGGCACCACCCAGGGAGGAGACTCTTGATCACAGTGACTTGGCAATGTGCTTGGCTGGGTCTCAGCTGGGTTTCCATGGCTGGAATGTAGAGAGGTCATTGGTGGGAGGTTAGAAGGCAGCTCAGTAGTTGAAGACCTTCTCCACTGTTCCCCACAGCAGGCTCCCCCCCAAAAAGAAGTAGTCCATGGTCTTAAAATATTTATTGTCATGGCAGAAAATGGATGAAGCTATGCCCTATATTCTCAGGGCAGGCCTGAGGTTAAATACCTTTTGCGAGGAGGAGGGGAGGAGGAGGGTCTAAGAAGGAATGCTTACTTGGCCTTTAGGTATCTCATGAATATGGAGATCTATCTAGAGGCTCTGAGGCCTGTGTCATGCCCTTTACCTGTACAACTTGACAGATGGCCACAAACCTCTCTGTGGAAGGGGCTGTAACTATGTGAAAGGAACCAGGGGCCCAGGAGCAAGGCCGAACTCCTACTGTCCATGGAGGGTCTCTGAGGTTCAATGCCTACTTAACCAGGTATCCAGCTGCCTCTCACAGCCCACCACCCAACAACCCCAAAACTTCCACCACAGAACTCCTAAACCAGATAAACAACTTCAGCAAAGTGGCTGGATATAAAATTAACTCAAACAAATCAGTAGCCTTTCTCTAAACAAAGGATAAACAGACTGAGAAAGAAATTAGGGAAATGACACCCTTCACAATAGTCACAAATAATGTAAAATACCTTGATGTGAATCTAACCAAGCAAGTGAACTTAACAAGAACTTCAAGTCTCTGAAGAAAGAAACTGAAGAAGATCTCAGAAGATGGAAAGGTCTCCCATGCTCATGGACTGGCAGGATAAATATAGCAAAAATGGCCATCTTGCCAAAAGCAATCTACAGATTCAATGCAATCCCCATTAAAATCCCAACTCAATTCTTCACAGAGTTAGTAAAAGAAATTCTCAAATTCATATGGAATAACAAAAAACCCAGGGTAGCAAAAATATTCTCAACAATAAAAGATCTGGGGAAATCACCATCCCTGACCTCAAGCTGTACTACAGAGCAATAGTAATAAAAACTGGATGGTATTGGTACAGAGATCAATGGAAAAGAATTGAAGACCCAGAAATGAACCCACACACCTATGGTCACTTGATCTTTGACAAAGGTGCTAAAACCATCCAGTGGAAAAGAGACAGCATTTTCAACAAATGGTGCTGGTTCAACTGGAGGTTAACATGTAGAAGAATGCAAATCAATCCATTCTTATCTCCTTGTACAAAGCTCAAGTCCAAGTAGATCAAGGATTTCCACATAAAACCAGACACACTGAAACTAATAGAAGAGAAAGTGGGGCAGAGCCTTGAACACATGGGCACAGGGGAAAAGTTCCTGAACAGAACACCAATGGCTTATGCTCTTAGATCAAGAATTGACAAAGGGGATCTCATAAAATTGCAAAGCTTCTGTAAGGCAAAGGACACTGTCAATAGGACAAAACAGCAACCACAGATTGGGAAAAGATCGTTACTAATCCTACATCTGATAGAGGACTAATATCTGATGCATACAAAGAACTCAAGTAATTAGACTCCAGACAATCAAATAATCCTATTTTAAAAATTGAGTACAGAGCTCAACAAAGAATTCTCAACTGAGGAAACTCGAATGGCTGAGAAGCACCTAAAGAAATGTTCAACATCCTTAGTCATCAGGGAAATGCGAATCAAAACAACCCTGAGATTCTACCTCATACCAGTCAAAATGGCCAAGATCAAAAACTCAGATGCTGGTGAGGATGTGGAGAAAGAAAAGAACATTCCTCCATTGTTGGTAGGATTGTAAACTGGTACAACCACTCTGGAAATCAGACTGGCAGTTCCTCAGAAAATTGGACATAGTATTACCTGAGGATCCAGGTTATACCACTCCTGGGCATATACCCAAAAGATGGTCCAACATATAACATGGGCACATGCTCCACTATGTTCATAGCAGTCCTATTTATAATAGCCAGAAGCTGGAAAGAACCCAGATGTCCTTCAAAAAAGGAATGGATACAGAAAATGTGGTACATTTACACAATGGAGTACTATTAAAAACAATGAATTCATGAAATTCTTGGGCAAAAGGATAGAACTAGAAAATATCATCCTGAGTGAGGTAACCCAATGACAAAAGGACACACATGGTATGCACTCATTGATAAGTGGATATTAGCCCAAAAGCTCACAATACCCAAGATATAACTCACAGACCACATGAAGCTCAAGAAGATGGAAGACCAAAATGTGGGTGCTTCAGTTCTTCTTAGAAGGAGTAACAGAATAGGAGTAACAAAATACTCACAGGAGCAAGTATGGAGACAAAGTGTGGAGCAGGGACTAGATGAGGGGCTGTATGGAGACTGCCCTACCTGAGGATCCATCCCATGTGCAGTCACCAAATGCAAGCACTGTTATGGATGCCAGGAAGTACATGCTGACCAGAGCCTGATATACCTGTCTCCTGAGAGGCTCTGCCAGAGGCAGATGCTCGCAGCTAACCATTGAACTGATCATGGGGTCCCCAATGAAGGAGGTAGAGAGAAGACTGAAGGAGCTGAAGGGGTTTGCAGCCTCATTGGAAGAGCAACAATACCAACCAACTAGAACTCCCAGAGTCTCAACTGCCAGCCTGGGAACTCACTTGGAGGGACCCATGGCTCCAGCTGTATATGTAGTGGAGGATGGCCTTGTCAGGCATTGGTGGGAGAGGAGGTCCTTGGTCCTGTGAAGGCTGGATGCTCCAGTGTGGGAGAATTCAAGAGCAAAGAGGGGGGAGTGGGTAGATGGGTAGGGGCACATCCTCATAGAAGTAGCAGGAGGGGGGACGGGATAAGGGTATTTTTGGGGGGAATGGGGAAAGAGGAGAACATCTGAAATGAAAATAAATAAAATATCCAATAATAATAATAATAAACAGATAATCAAACTGGCTATTGTAGTCGAGCATTCAAGACTTTTTGTCAACAATTTAATATTACCCATATTACTGGGATTCTTTATAATCCTCAAGGACAAGGGACTGTAAGGGGCCCATGGAACTTTAAAATAATATCTTCATAAAATAAAAAAGGGGGGAGATATAACAACAAATTTATTTAAATCATGTTCTTTTTATTTTAATGTTTTAAAAAAAATTTGGATGCCAAGGTACTTTCTGCTGAGTGTCTACGGCATCCTACAACTAGGCATACTTATGCCTAGGTGAAAGGGAAGGATCCACTTACTGGCATATGGCATGATTCCCTATATGGCATGATTCTGATCATATATTTAATATGGGGAAGAGGGCATGTTTGAGTTTTTACTGCAGGATGATGAAGGAGCATGGTGGCTGACAAAGTGATTGGTGAGACATCCTGATGCCAAGACAAAGAATGATGCTGACCTGTGAGTTTGCTGAGTGCCCTGACAATGGTGACTGGGAAGCTGTATTGGACATATGTTCCTGACCCACCTTTGTTTGCCTATATCCCAGATGAGACAAGCTGCCTTGCCTCAAGTTTTTAGACCTTGTGGAACAGAGAATCAAAAAGAGAAGTTATAATGACTCTTGTATTTCTTAAATGTGACCAGTTATTCGGACTCAATCATGGACTGGTCTATAAACCAATCCAATATTGGAAATAACAGTCTTCATTTGGAAAGCTGGTTCTGGACATTTTCAGAGGCATATTTGGAAGTTAGCTGCAGTTCTCTATGATGTTATGTTAGCAAGAGATAAAGTTGAGACAGGTTCTGGATTTCAAACAAGTGTTAGTGCAAAGTGTTAAGTTTCTTTTAATTGTCATGTTAAAATTACTTTTGTTTCTTCTACAGTATTTAATGTAAGTTGTATTGATTGTACACTTTTTAATTGTGTTAGTGTGTTGAAACCTCTGTCACAGAGGTCCCTCAACAAGTTTTTGTTTTATTGCCCTGTGTAATACAGAACCTTGGTATTCTGAAAAAGCTTGCAAGTACTGGAAGAAGTGAGTCAGGCTTTAAGCAGAAGCAAGAGGGTAGTGGGTTTGATTATTGCTGGTGTAACAGCTTTAATTACATTAATTGCTATCACCATTGCCTCTGGAATTGCTTTGACACAAGAAGTTAAGACAGCTACTTTTGTTAATCATTTAGCAAAAAATGTTACTAGTGTGTTGAGTGTACAAGAGGATTTAGATAGGTATTTGGAACAGTGGATTGATGCTCTTTATCCTATTCAAATTATCAGAAGGAGGTTCAGAATTTAAGGGTAAGGAAACATCTCAAGTGTCATGCCAAATACCAATGGATTCATGTTACTTCTAAAATTTACAATGATAGTCATTATAATTAGGAAAAAGTTTAAAGACACTTGTAAGGTACTGGGCATAATTCCAACACCTCTCTGGATGTTTTAACTTTGCATAGTGAGCTTATAAATGTAAAGAATGCTGTTCTGCTGGCCGTTGATGTGGCAGACACTGCTGATAAAATTACCCAAGGCCTGAAGTCAGTATTTCCATTTTGGTCAAACTTCAAGAATGGCATACATAGCTTGAGCATGCTAGCCCCTTTTGTCCTGGGAATACTTTTACTCCTGCCCATTGTGTTAAAGCTTGTCTTTAACAACATCAACATGTTGGCAGCCAAAATACATGGCTTTAAACTGAAAATGGACCCCCAGACAGAGTTATTAATTTAACAGGTTGGCAAGCCAAAGACAGGTAAAATTCTGCACAGAACCTTACCAACCTAAGGCAGAAGTGCATTGATTTTGATAATGCATATTCCATGATGGGTAAGGAAGGCATTTTTGTCAGAATGACCTAAGACAGGCTCAGTCTTGTTTATGAAAAACAAAAGGGGGAGATGTGGAGAGCTTTTGGGGCTACGTGGCAAGAATCTGACGTTGGCCAAGAACAAGGAAGTGGGCTTCAGGCAGGAATCTGACATTAGGCTAGAACAAAGAGTAATTTCAGGCAGAAATCTCAATCTTAGGCTAGAACAAAAAAGTAATTTCAGGCAGGAATCTAAATCTTAGGCTAGAACAAAGAAGTAGGCTTCAGACATGAAAATGACTTTGTGCTAGGACAAGGAAGTAGGCTCAGATACTTTGGTCATCCTGATAAACCCTTAGAAATAGTGATCACAGGAGTGATCATGGAACTTTGTTTATTACCTTGCTTTTTCTTCGTCTATTTGTGTTTATTGTCCTGCTTGTTCCCTGACTATTTGTGTTTGTTGTCTTGCTTGTTCCCTGACTATTTGCATCTATTGTATTGTTAGTTCCTCAACCTAGAACTGACCTTAATACATGCATGTAATTATAAATGGTATAGAAGCAAAAAGGAGGACGGGGGATGGGATAGGGGGTTTTCTGGCGAGGGGGATTGGGGAAAGGGTATGACAGTCGAAATGTAAATAAATACAATATCCAATAAAAAAAGAAAAAAACCAAACACACAGACATACACACAACTCACACAGACACACACATACATACACACACAACACATACACAGATGCACACTCACACATACAACACATACAACACACACAGACATATAGCACACAGACACTACATACAAAAAACACACAACCAGACACACAACACACAGACACACACACACAGTTTACTCACCCCAAAAGAGGAGCATTTAACAGATGAAAGTAACAACTGCATCAATATCCAATTTAATGAATATGTGAATTTTACTGGGCTCACTTACAGGAAAATGGGTGAGGAGATACTTGCAAGAGCAGAAATGAGTCAAACATTGCTGCTTCACAAGAGGCCACCCCAGCATGAGTACCAGCTTGTGAAAATTAGAAACCTGAAGCACACCTGCAGATAGCTCAACAGGTTGAAGAGTGTCTTCTTTTCCAGTGGCTATACACCTGCAGATAGCTCAACGGGTTGGAGAGTGTCTTTTCCAGAGGCTAAGTACACAGGAGCCTTTTTCTAGACGGCTCTGCCAGTCTTTGTTTCCTCTTAGGCAGTCTAGATTCTCTCTCCTTCTCAGACTGTTTGTGTTGCCTCTGCTTCCTCCAGGCTGCTTGGCCTGAGCCTCTTCCAAGCATCTGAGTACATCTGAGAGTCTTTGCAGCTCAACTTGTCTAAGAGTGAGACTGATCAGTCCTTACTGCTTCTACACTCTTAGAGAGGGAGGAGCCTAGTGAATCTCGTCAGTTTTAGGGATTTCCTGAATCTATCTTGAGTAGTTTATTTCCTGTCTTAATAACTTTTCCTGCAGGACAGAATGATCGATCTCAGAGGAAACTACTACACAACAAGGAGATGAGGTGGCTGCAAGGGAGAACGTTCCAGAAGGAGCTCTAGTACAATGCAGACGGCTTGAGCATGGGAAAGTGCTACAAACTCTGTTCAATGCCTGCCCAGGATCATTGTAGGTGGGGTTTTAATCTGCAGACAGCCTTTCAGCCTTCCTTGTTGACTCTTGGACATCAGCTTCTTAAGCATTTGCTGAACTATTCTACTGTACAATTCTGTATATTCAACAATTTACTTGATTACTCCTTTGTGGACAACATTCTGCCTAGAGTTGAGGAAGGTTAGAAAGCTAAGAGTAGTGGTGCACACCTTTGATCCCAGCACTTAGCGGCAGAGGCAAGTAGATCTCTGGGAGTTTGAGCCCAGCCTGGTCTCAGTCTCTGGAGCAAGTTTAAGGACAGCCAGGGCTACATGATAGAAAGACCTTGTCTCAGAAGAAAAAGAATAAACTACAACTATTTCCTATAGCGGCTCAGCACCTCACTCATATAATGTTTATGCAAATCTGTGTTTTTGGAGGACAGCTGGGTCTAAATAACCTAGAGAAATTAATGAGTGGGTGGTGAAACTTATTTTATACTCTTGAGCAATATTGTAAATACTCATGAAAATGTTATTTTACATCTTCAGTTTCATTTTTAAAAATATTTTAAAAAATAATGACTGAATTGGGGATGTAGCTCAACTGTAGTAGCTTGCCCAGCTCATGAAAAGCTCTGGGTTCTGTCCTAGTATGATGAAAAAAAAATAATAATGTCAAATAATCAAGGGTTAGAGATGTTGCTTGGTGTTAGAGTTTGCTAAGTATGTGTAGGACTCTGGGCTTGATTCCCAAAACTGTATAAGATAAAGAAAATAAAACTTTTTAATTAAATAATCAATCAGGTGTGCTAGCACACTCCTGTAATTCCAACACTCTGGAAGCAGGAGCAGGAGGATTGTGATTTAGAAGCCAGTAGTAATTACCAACGGAGACCTTGTCACGAGATAAAACAACTAAACAAGCATGTGAAGATCACAGAAGAGAATCAGAGAAGAAAAGCTCACTGGTATCATCAAACCTATCACCTCTCCGACTTCTGCCGAGCATTCTTTAGCACTAGGTTCCTATGTAGCCCGTTTCTGTGGTCACAGAAGCAGAGTGGTATCCAATACAGAGAAAGATGTCTTCTCACTAGGAGAGTTGTCTGTCCAGTCCTGCTGCTTTTAAACCCCACAGAGAAGAACACTTTGTGCCTTCAAATGTTTCCTTTTATACTGAGTAAATATATTTGCTTCCAAGTCAGGACCAGCTGGGAGTCCCAACACAGAACACTCAGTGGCGGTCAGCAGGAGAGTCCTAGATGTGACCTCTGTACAGCATTCTGAACACTAAAGGGGAAAAAGTGAATGAATCAATATCATGGATTTTGTACCATGATAACCCTATGTTGGAATATTCCTCGTTTGGGTCATATACATACATGTGCCTTGCATGGCTTAGTGAAATGACCTACAGTTTTTACTCAGCCAGGTGACCCTGGAGAATCTTAGTTTCAGGTCAAGGGCATCAAGTCCCTAGAGATGGGACAGAGAGCAAACAGGTCTGGGGACCCACTTGGCATCTCAGCTGGAGGGCATGCCTCAGTCCCACTGAGAGAGGTGCCCAAGGAGAAGGCTTTTAGGGACCCTTGGCCTTTAGAGGCTGTTGTTAGTCTGCTACGGTGATTTAATAGAGGAAGAAATTGGTGCACAATGTGTTTGAAGAGGAAAGGAGGAAAGGTCAGATGCTTTGGGCTTTTCCCCTACTACCTAAGCTTTCCTTAATGAACTAAAGAAGAGAATCAGAGACATTAAGAAGTTTATCCAGGGACCTGTGTGTTTGTTAAAACATTAGCATCTTAGAGTCAACCCTGAGCACCCTAAGTGATCAGTTTTCCCATGGAGAGCCTTCCCCTGCCACTGCTAAGACATTCAACTGGAGTAGCTTCGAGACCTTTCTTTGAACTGACGGAGGACAAAGAGAAAGAAAGAAAGGCTTGTTTTCAGGGTGGTTGTTTTCATGGTGATTGTCTTCAGGATGAAGATCAGGGTCTGATCAGGGTGCGAGGGCTCATACCTATAGCCTCAGCACTTGGGAGACTGAGGCAGATTTTGAGTATAAGGCCAGACTGGGCTATAGAGTGACACTGTGCTTCATAAATAAGACTAAATACATAAACAAGGAAGGAAGGAAGAAAGGGAAGGAGGGAGGGAGGGAGGGAGGGAGGGAGGGAGGAACAAGAAAAGAAAGACAAGAAAGGAAGGAGAGACCAGATAGCGGTCTGAGATGTGATAGCCATGTTGAACTTGGCTCTGATTTTGAGCAGGTTGATTGAATGGGCCGGCCAAATGCGTCATTTTGGTCATTTAAAGCAGGGAATATGAGCTTTAGCCGTCCCTAGAAGCACATATGGCCCTGTGCAGAATCTTCTGGTAGCCAAGCAGAGTGTACAGACATTTCTTTTAGCTTATACCGTTTGGGCCCACACAGTATTTAAAAATAACTAAAGTAGTTGCCAATGTGTTAAAATTTTAGTTTTTATCCTCGCTTCAAACAAAAACAAAAGCCTGGCCAGTGAGGTGGACATCCATCCTCAGCAGCAGTAGAATGGGAGTGGTCTGGGCTGCTGGCCACCCTGGACCAGACACCCTGGCTGTGTGGACACGCCTCGATTTCCCTACCCTAAAGTCTGTGAAGCCCTGTGCAGAGGGCTTTATAACCATTTCTGCCATTCGACACATCTCTCTGAGCTCTGCTCCACCTGTCAAGGTCCTGTTTCTCCTAGGTGGCCTCCAGGTAATTCAGCTGTCTGCACATCACCTACCTAACCCAGGCCTGGAGTGAGTTTTCTGCATTGACTAGAAAGAGAGCTTTTAGGTAATGTGGGGCTGGGTGCCGTGGTGCACATTTGTAATCCCAGCACCCAGGAAGCTGAAGGATTAAGTTCAAGGCAAACTAGGAAGGAAGAGAGGGAGGGAAAGAGGGAGGGAGGGAGGGAGGGAGGGAGG